>NC_137893.1:124912211-125209015 GCF_963455335.1 Martes martes | reverse complement strand
CCCATATGTGTACTTCTATGTGTATAACTATGCAGTTTTCTGTATCAGTCTGGACTGGTTAAGTTATGCTACAGTAATAGACAACCTAAATATCTCAGTTTATTTCTCACTAAAAATCAATATGCCCAGCAAGGGTCAGAGGAGTGGTTCTGTCCATCCCAGTTATTCAGGGACCCAGACTGATGGGAAGACCAAATGAAACATGCTTCTGTGATACCTGTGGTAGATGAACAAAAGGCTAGAAAATCAGACACTACAGCATTTAGACCATGACTAAATGCTGGGACAAGGAAATGCAGTTCTCCTATGTACTTGGATGTAAGCAGAAAACCAGATATAGGTCACCTGAGGAAATGCCTGCTCACTCAGTGTGTATGAAACTATGTGTAAGTGTCCAAAGCCTATCTCACATATCATCTATTAGTGTTTTCATGTATTAACACAGTTGGAAAGCACTGAAATGCACCTTACTTCAAGGATAGGATAAAGTATCTAAGAAATCTCTAAAACAGTGGTCTACTTGGGTCTGTATCAATACCATTAGCCATTAAACTCAACAGAGCCTATCTAAAAAGAGTGTATATGCATTTGTTTTTGTAAAAGGGATAAATCAACCTTAATGGATTGGACTAAGCCATTCCACACTCTCCATTCCACGGCTAACATTTTCTGTGGCCAAAGACTTTAGTTCAGTTGGAATCTGTCAAAGACCGTCGAGAGGCCAAAACCAAACTGTCAGCAAAGATTTGCAGAATTTAAATACAAAACAAAACAAAAAACCTCTTAAACTGTTAAATTTGCAATAGTTCTTCTCTTCCAAACTTTAGAAACAAATTACCCCTTTTTTTCTTTATGGACTGTCAGGCATAAAGGATTGTAAGAAAGCGTATATATTCCAGGGAAAGAAATCAACGAAGAAATGTGAATTAAATTCCTACTATGTGCAAAAGCTCTTGGAATGTGAGTGATTTGCTTTTCCATTTCCAGTCATTATTAAAGTTTCTAACCTGACCTGTGCTGGTGGTTGGATTGATCAGAATAGGTCACTAGGAAACCTGAGTTTAAAGTGTAATTAGGAATAGATAATCTTCCAAGGTTTTTAAAAAAGTAAGAGTAGTGAGTACCTTATTGAATAATTATCACCTGTTAATCCATATCCTTTCCCCACATTTTGTTTCTTTAGGAACGATATTTAGAAATAGTCTCTACCCTGACCATGTGTTTGAACAAATAAACATGGATGAAGCTATAGGCCTTCGTTAAAGAGATAGAGCAAAGGGAGCTTTGCACAGTGGCAGTATCGTAGCTAATGAGGTTTATCCGAGGCGCGATTATTGCTAATTGAAGAGATAGAGCAAAGGGGATAGGGAGGGATTTGGGGAATTCCCCTGAATGCCTGGGACTCCATTTGCTCCCCCTTCTTAGTTTGGGCTCCGCAAGGTCCTCCTGTGTTTGCAGTCTACCCTGTCCTCTTATTTGTCCCTTCAACTAACACTAAAGAGACCCACTGTGTCCCAGATTCTGTGCCAAGTCATGGAGACACAATGCAGAATAAAAGTTAGGCTCTACTTTTGAGAAAGTCACAATCTAATTTTTTAAATGGATATTTATTTATTTATTTTAAATTTCATAGGCATTTTCCTACTTTGTGTAGGTAATGTACATTCCTATTACAAGTTGGCTTCTACAAAAATGAGTTATATAAACTCAAAATATGATGCATCTTTTTTTTAATTTAAATTCCAGTGTAGTTAGCACACAATGTTATATTAGTTTCAGGAGTACAACATAAACATAGAGGTGCATATATTCCTTCAATTTAGTGTTTTTGTATTCTTTGGGTGAATACCCAGTAGTGCAACTACTGGATCATAGGGTAGTTCTCTTTTTAATTTTTTAAGGAACCGCCATAATGTCTTACACAGTGGCTGCACAAATTAGCATTCCCACCAACAGTGCACAAGGGTTCCGTTTTCTCCACATTCCCACCATTGTTTCTTGCATTTTTTATTTTAGCCATTCAGACAGGGGTGAGGTGGTATCTCATTGGGGTTCTGATTTCCATTTCCTTGGTGATGAGTGATGTTGAGCATCTGTTCACATGTCTGTTGGCCATCTATATGTCTTCTTTGGAGAATGCCTGCTTATGTCTTCTGCCCACTTTCTAACTGGATTATTTGTGGGGGTTTTTTGGTGTTTTATATGTTCTTTATATATTTTGGATATTAACCCTTTATCAGGTATGATATTTGCAAATATCTTCTCCAATTCGATAGGTTGTCTTTTAGTTTTCTTGGTTATTTCCGTCACTGTGTAGAGGTTATTTATTTTGACATAGTCCCAACAGTTTATTTTTGTTGTTTCTTTTTTTCCCTTGCCTCAGGAAACATATCTAGAAGGATTTGTTACAGCCAACATCAGAGACATTCCTGCCTGTGCTCTCTTCTAGGATTTTAAAGGTTTCAGGTCTCATATTTCAGTTCTTAATCCATTTTGAGTGTATTTTTGTGTGTGGTTTAAGAGAGTGGTCCAGTTTCTTTCTTTTGCATGTTGCTGTCCAGTAAGGAAATGGATATTTACATGAGGGCAGCACATAGGAACTTCTCCACAACACTTGGAGAATGGCAAGTACTGCCTCATTTACTTGACTTTTCCAGATTTCATCAGAACCAGCTCAAGCCTCCACCTACAGACTGGCAGGAATTCCAGAATCACAAACATGCACTTTCTTGTCCTCTTCTGGGTCATCTGGGCATCCCAGAAGACTCCACCACAGTCTTCTTCCAAGTAAGGGAAAGCCCCATCATCACCCACCCTGCCAGCTCCACTCCCAGCCTGGTTCTCACTGCTCTTCTGCACTGTCTTGGAGCTGGCTCCACACTGGCCAGAACTGCTGACCCCTGCTGCAGCCCACAGGTCCAGGAGAGATGCTCTGTAGCATCCTGCACTCCCTCTCTGCTAAGTCCACACAGGTCACCATCACCCAGTCTCCTGGGCTGTGGCTCCAAGCCTTCCGTGCCTCCACACAGCCTTCTGCACTCTCTTCCCAAGTCTCCTGTCCAAGACGCACCCAGCTTCAGGCCCTTCTAGAGTCCACAGTGACTTAAGGATCCCCCCAATGGCAGGGCTGCTTTCCTTTTCAGTCCTGTGAATACACTATGGTTTTATGTCTTTTCTTTTCCAGGCACCATTGCTATGACAGACCTAGATCTTTGGTCTACCTGGCAAGCAGGAGGACTTATTCCCAGATATTCTGGCAGCTCATCTTGTGGTCTTGAATCAGGGCCACAGCTTACAGTTGTGAAAGCGGCACATTACACAACGTCCAGAGTGGGCTTGCTGGGTCAGAGGACAGATGCACACTTAATTTCACAAAAGAACTGACAGTTTTCCAGAATGACTGTACTACTTTGCGCTCCTGTTAGCAACGCCCTGTCTCCCCACATCCCCATCAGGGCTTGAGTCACCCATCCTTCTCACTGTTGCCGTTCTGATAGGTCTGAAGTGGTTTCCATTACAACTGTTTCTAGAGCTGGACTGTTGGTGACACTGGGTCTCATCATTTATCATCTGTCTTGGCCTTAGTGAGGAATTTGGAAATATGCTTAATCCATATGGTATATTTTAAAGATGACAAATAATAGATTGTCAATCCCCTTCCTTCCAGTTAGTTCCTCCAAAGCACTCTTTTTTTTTTTTTAAAGATTTTATTTTATTTATTTGACAGAGAGAGAGATAGAATCACAAGTAGGCAGAGCAGCAGGCAGAGAGAGAGGGAGAAGCAGGCTCCCCACTGAGCAGAGAGCCCGATGTGGGGCTCGATCCCAGGACCCTGAGATCATGACCTGAGCCGAAGGCAGAGGCTTAACCCACTGAGCCACCCAGGTGCCCCTCCAAAGCATTCTTTTTAAGGGCATCATCTCCTTGGGTCCCTAGAGCTTTCCCATGGATGCCCCCTGCTGTGGGCTACTGGGAGCATCAAAGAGAAAGGCGCTGTGGAGGGATGAGACAGGGCCGGACATAAACAAACATAAGGACTGCACTGAAGTTCTGGAAATGGATGGAGGCGATGGTGGCACAATAAAGTGAAGGTCCATAATGCCACTGAACGGTACAGCTGAAAATATTTAAGATAGGAGCACCTGGGTGGCTCAGTCAGTTAAGTGTCTGCCTTTGGCTCAGGTCATGATCTCAGAGTCTTGCGATCAAACACCACATCGGGCTCCCAGCTCAGCGGGGAGCCTGCGTCTCCGTCTCCCCTTGCAGCTCCCTTTCCTTGGGCTCGCTCATGCTCTCTGTCAAATAAATAAATAAAATCCTTTTAAAAATGATTAAAAATAATGACTATTGCATATATTTTACTACAATTATTAAAAGTCAAGCTGGTTGCCTTGTGGAGCAGAAACTGGGAAGACAGGAGTGGAAGCAGAAAAACCAAATAGGAGGTAACTATATTTGCCGAGGTGAGAACCAGTGGCTTAGATCAGAATGGCAGTGGTGCAGATGTGGGCATGGGGTTGGGCGGGGAGGTGGGGAGGCCAGTGGGGACTCAAGCTATTCCAGCATTCCCACTTGCTCCTGAAAATCAGAAGTTCTGTGCAAAAAAACACTAAAAGCCTTTTCCCCACTCTTTGTAAATGGAAAAAAGTTATACTATACTGCATGTCAACCCAAAACCCCAACCGATTTCCTAAAACATAACTGCAACACGGTAAAATGGCCATATATAAGTAATATGTAACTTTAGGATGCAAAGTGCTTAAAATACCATTTTCTGGTCTCCAAATAATGTGATTATTGTTATAAAACGCAGATAAAAATCTGCAATAGAAAAATAAGGCTATTTCATTTTTTCTAGGGTTAGTTCTTTGGGGTTTTGTTTTTGTTTTTGTTTCTAGAGAATGAGCACACGTGTCCAAGTGGGGAGTAGGGGTGTGGGGAGGGGCAAAGGAAGGGAGAGAAAGGATCTTACACAGGCTCCATGCCCAATGAGGGGCTCTAAGTGAGGCTTGATCTCACAACCCTGAGACCATGACCTGAGCCAAAATCAAGAGTGGGACGTTTAACGGACTGAGTCACCCAGGTGCCCCCTTTATAAGGTTATTTCTTATAACGAATGTTACTTGACATGTTCAAAAGTTCCAGGGATTAGGGTGTAGATCTCTTTGGCGAGCCGAAGGTTTAATGTCTGCTACATTTCAGAAGCAGGAAAAATCGAAAGAACTCGAGTTCTTTGTGATGGTACTCAGCTGCTGAACCTGAAATCTCTTACTTCTGAATTTCTTTCTTTTTCTTTTAAAGATTTTATTTATTTATTAGAGAGAGGGTAAGACAGAACATGAGAGGGGAGAGGGTCAGAGGGAGAAGCAGACTCCCCGCAGAGCTGGGAGCCTGATGCAGGACTCAATTCCAAAACCTTGGGATCGTGACCTGAGCCGAAGGCAGTCTCTTAACCAAATGAGCAACCCAGGCGCCCCTCTGGATTCCAAATTGTTTAAGCAAAAACAATTTTTTTAAGCATTTATGTTAGTTTACCGTGTTGTTTTCCAACTGATATTGACAAAATCATCAGGATACATGCTTTTATGCAGTTGATACTTCTCAATCAAATTTATACTTGTGAACACCAGAGTAACCAGACTAAAAATTCAAGTGAGTTACAGTAAAGATCCCAGAGAAACAAGGGGGGAAACACTTGCCCATAAAATCTACCAAATTAAAATCACTACTTGGAGCATTTAAAATTAATCTTCATTATTAAATGACATTTTTGAGAAGTAAGAAAAACTTTCTATATACATTTAAAAGATTGATGTAAAAACGCAGCTGGTCATATATGTGCTAATCCATATTAATTTAATATGAAAATATAGTGTGCCAGCTTTTTCTAAATATGTATCTAAACTAGATATCTCAAGAGTCCTTATTAACATAACATTATGTTGCTTCTAAACAGAAAGGAGCCCTGGAGAATGGGGCTAAGAAGAAGAAAAAGGTAAGGAAACTTCAGGGTCTGGTCTGTTTGTGTTTGAAAAGGGGATTCAAAATACCTACAAGAAGAAAAATGAGAATCAAGGAAGATACATTGTCACCTTTAAAAAAGATCTCTCCTAGGGGCGCCTCGGTGGCTCAGTGTGTTAAGCCTCTGCCTTTGGCTCAGGTCATGATCCCGGGGTCCTGGGATAGAGCCCCGCATCGGGCTCTCCGCTCAGCGGGAAGCCTGTTTCCTCCTCTCTCTCTGCCTGCTTTTCTGCCTACTTGTGATCTCTGTCAAATAAATGAATAAAATCCTAAAAAAAAAAAAAAAAAAAGATCTCTCCTCTTTCCTCTTTCCTCATTTTATTTAACAGGGGGGTTGTATAGTCGGCTCTCTATAAAGACAGCATATATGAGATGGATGAATGAACAGTTGCTTAGGAAGTTTCATCGTTTAGGACCATTTCTAAGGAGAGTGGAAAAGACAATAGGAACATGATTATTCAGCAGTATGATCATTTTCAATAATTTACCTCCTCTTCCTCATTCAGCAGCAGCCACACATCCTCCCTACCTTTCAGCAGATCTGATGGTTGCAAGGAGTGCTAAAGTCTGTCTGTGGGATTCAGCTTTTAATATGACTATAATTTGAAATTACATGGATTCTATTACGTTTTTATGTTGTACACTTCATGCATCAACACAAAATATAAATAAAAATATTTGTAAACCCAAAAGATTGTTGTGGAAATAGAGTGGACCAATTAATGTGTGAACAACAGTCAAAAAAATAAATAAATAAATAAATAAATAAATAAATAAAAGGTTCAGTTAGTGCTACGTAAGTTCCTCACTCAATTAGGAAGTGGAGTGCAAACACCCAGTCCTTATTTAAAACTACATCCTAGTCCTGACCTGGTTAGAAACATGTTTTGATACATTAGATGACTTAACTCGGCCATTTAAGAGTTCCATTTCCCTGACAAGAGGGTTGGATTGGGTGGCTGTTATGATACCTCTCATTTCAAAAACTGAGTTCAAAAACCATCATTTTAGTGAGTAGTAGTTTGAACTAATGTGTAAAGAAGTACAAATGCCAAGCACTCCAACTAGATTTTAACCACTAAATAAGAAACTCTGGGCTATTCTCCAAGAATCTTAAAACTTCCTTAGAGTCCAAAGAGACAGAATTGCTGAAAACACGTTGTGTTGTCTTATGAATATAAACCAAAGTATGTTTTTAACCAAAATAGTTTATTTATGTGCTCATTCAGGCATACTTTAGTTATTTACACCCAACTTCCAATATCATAAAAGTTATTTTAAAGTCTAAGCCTATAATTAATAATTTTCCAGGTTTTATTTGTTTGGTTTTTAGCTTGCAATGCTAAAATCTTGCCTAAGAATAAAGATTTCCCTGTTTGGGGCATGCATGCTGCTCTCCAAGTTACATAGGTTGGAACGCTTAAGTGTGGTATTATCATTTTGTGCAGATTTTGGTATTTTAGCTGATACAAGCTTTGATGGAGATTTCCCTAAACCAACCCTGCTCCCTCCTCCTTTGTAAAGCATTTGGCTCCTTTTAACTGCACAAGTACTGCTTATTTGTGTTTCTCCCATGCACCTCCTGTTGTTTGCAAGTACTCCATTTAAAAACTAACAAAAATAATGTCAAATACTTCGGCCATATTACAGAGATAGTAGCAAAAATGTTCAGTTAGGTTAATTTCCAAAATCAAATCTGTGGTGCCCAACATATTTACTGGTAAGTAAATGTTTGCAGTTAAAGAGTGATATGGATATAAACATCAGGACCATTATGACAAAATCAGTAGAACGTCATTAAAATAATAACATTCTATATCTGTGAAGAATGGATTTTTTAAGATGTTATTTATTTGAGAGAGAGAGAGAGCAGGAGTTGGGGGACAGAGGCCGAGGCCAAAGGAGAAGCAGACTCCCCGCTGAGCAGGGAGCCAGATGTGGGGCTGAATCCAGACTCTGAGATCACAACCTGAACCACCCTGGGATCATGACTTGAGCCCACAGCAGATGCTTAACCAGCTGAGCCACCCAGACGCCCCTGAAGACTGAATTTAAAGTACAATGATCTAGTAACCACAGACACTCACTTTAACCAGCAATTTTAAACTTCTCTGCCACTAAATGTTTAATAAATACTGCCAACATGAGACACAACCGACTGATGTTAAGTTTCACCTTCTTTTGCTTAATTTGTCTCCACTACGGATATATTTTGTAAATGAATAGACAAAAGTTGGAATCAGGAGTACTTACGAAAGGAATTAATAACACTACAAAGTTGTATAATACCCCTTTAACTTTTATAAGTATATTAAAAATGTGTAGCCAGATGTGATTTCAATACATCCACTAATATGAAAAAAAAACTTGCATATGAAGCCACATTTTTGTTAAAACCACTGTCAAAGAGAAGGAAAGAGACTGCATTTTAAAATAATAGAACTTGGTAACGCGATTTAGTTTTACCCCACACTTTGTGAAAGAAATGCTCATACAAAGAGCCTTCCTCAGTTCGGCCAGCAGGTGGCGGTATTGACCGTATGTCAAAAGAGCATAAACCTGGCTGGAAGCTGTCATTGTTTCAAAAGAGTAATTCCCAAGAAATACAAATGAGTTAATCTTATCTGTGTTTTGAAACGTTCAAAGATATTATTCCATCCTATCAGAGACTACTGTGAACTCCCTTTGTAAATCCCGATGATCCATCTATTTCTCTTGGCTCGGTGTAGAGCATTAAATGAGAAGGCCTTTCATTTCCAAGTCTCAGTTAACCAATGGATACACGCTTTATCTATTCCATGGTTAGAAAAGCACCGCTGTTTACCTTGCCCAGGACAGAGGTTTGGAACTACATGGGAATTTTCCTATAAGCATACAGAGCAACAGTATGCATGAGAGAAAAACAAGTTTATAATCGCAGTCAGAAACATTAGAATAGTCCAAGCTGTTCTTGAAATAATTTACATACTTAAACTGCGCTCATTCAAGACAGAATCTTCTGACAAAGTTCTCTTTAATTGTATTTTTTATTGTATTTTTATTTGATATAACCTTATCTGTGGGGGGGGGTATTATTTGTCTGCTAAATGCAACAATCTCTGACATCAGGACTCTGAATCACATTCACAAAATAACACTAATTGGTCATATCATCAAAGACACATTTATAGACTTAAGTACTAGTGCATCGTGTGACTAAAACGTTCTCATTGTTTTTACCAAAGGTTTCAGATTTCTGCTATGCACATATACCTTTCAGTGGGCATTACTGAAACGCTAAATGAGTTATTTATCCCTTTCAATTAGAGCAGAGGTTGGCAAACTTCTCGTAAGGGGCCAGATAGTAAATATTTCAGTCTGTGAGGCCCAAGAGGCAAAATTGAGGATACTCTGTGGGTACTTATACAATCTCTTAAGAATGGAAAAGAATCTTCTTAACTCAAGAACTGTACAGTACCCAGCAGCAGACCAGATTTGCCTGCAGGCTATAGTCTGCCAGATAGTTTATAGGCAATAAACCCTATGGGGGGGAGGGGTGTATGTATGTTTTTCAAGCAAAGGCCAGGAAGACTCCCAGAAAGACAGATGCTAGCCCTGCCTATTATGTCAAATTCTTTTCTATTTAAAAATGTTGCCTGCTTAGAGTTAGTTATGTAGTAGGATTTGACCCTGATCTTGAATGTTTTTAAAATATATTTATTTGGGGGGAGCCAGGTGGTGGGTATTAAGGAGGGCACGTATTGCATGGAGCACTGGGTGTGGTGCAAAAACAATGAATTCTGTTATGCTGAAAAGAAATTTAAAAATAAAATATATTTATTTTCACTAGGACATAGAAAATCCTGAACCTGAGATCAGAAAGTGTGGCCCAAATAATATCCGAGATGCTGCCCAGTCAGCTGGGTGTGGTGAGGGGAGTGAGTGAGGAACAGAAATGCGGGAGGATAGACAGGCAGAAACCATAAGTCTGTACACACACACACACAGACAACCACGGGTATGCTCTGTAGTAAGGACCTTAAAATGTCTTTACACACTCCGTGTTAGTGAGTTTTCATTTAAATTTATAAAAACTTTATATTTACATTTAAAATGTCTAATTTTTTAAAAGATTTTTATTTATTTATTTGGCAGAGAGAGATACAGCGAGAGAGGAAATACAAGCAAGGGAAGTGGGAGAGGGAGAAGCAGACTTCCAGCTGAGCAGGGAGCTTGATGCGGGGCTCGATCCCAGGACCCTGGGATCATTACTGAGCCGAAGGCAGACGCTTAACGACTGAGCCACCTAGGTGCCCCAAATTTTTAAAAATCATTAGCACTGTTGGCTTTTTTAAAATTCAAATTCAATTAATTAACATATAAAATATTATTGGTTTCAGGGGTGCAGGTCTGTGATTCATCAGTCTTATATAATATTCAGTGCTCATTACAACACATAGCACTGTTGGGTTTTAAAGATTCCCCTTCTTGCGGACTGATCTGCACGGTGAGCTCTCCTATAGCCAAGACCTATGAGCCTTAGGAGGTGGGCCGATGTTGGTGTTTATCCTCCGTGGAGATTTGAGGGCTAATGAACTAATATGTAGAACTAACTTAGAATGAAACGTGAGTTTCAGATTCCAAGTTTCTCTTTCTTCCATTTCACCGGGATCATAGGCTGTTTTACAAAGTGGATTAGCTACTAAGGAAGGAATAACATAAAGTAACAGACTTGCACAATAATTATTTTGACTTTGTAGTAGAGTCAGAGAGAGTCTCAGAAGCTTGTTTTTTAGAAATGAAAAAAAGAAACTTGAGTAAGTGTGCCTGTGTGCTGGGCTGATTTTGAGCTAGAAGGGGACTTATCATTTAACCCCACCCTCATTTTTAGATGTGTGAACGATGGTCCACAGAAAGTGTGCAGCTTATGCAAAGTCACATAGCAAGGAACTGGCTGGGCATATTATATATAGTCTGCTTAAGACAAACTGCACAGTTCTAAGGGTAGAGCTAAAAGCAAGCTATTTTTCTTTCAATTAATAGGTCTTAGACTCACAAGATAAGGGAGAAATGCATGTTAATTTGAATGCCTCCTAGCATTGCCCAGAGACCCAGTAAAAATGGGAAATTAAGGGGTACAACTTTGCTCCGGGCTAGTTCTGGTGCAAACTGTAGGGAGTTATGGGAACAGTAGATTTGCTTGGCCAGCCTGGACATGCCCAGGAACTGAATTCTGCCTCCTCCAGGTGGGGACCAGCGATACTATGTTGGAAAGTCTCGGATTGTGGCACAGACCAGCAGAATGTGTCATTTGTTCAGACAATTCCAGACAGAAAGGTACTGGACCCTACATTTTCTGGAATCAAGGAAAGTGTCCAAAGTGTCCGAAACCAGGCATTTCGAGGCTGGGCTCTCTAAACACAATACACCAACTCCTAAAACATAAAATAAACAAAGATTCTCACATCTTTCCATATAAACATATCAAACTGCTCTGTTATAATAAATTCACATCAGCTAGTGTTGTTTTTAGACTTAAGACTTCTACTTTATGGGATACTCTGTGACCCATAAAATAAGTTTTTATCACAAACTAGTATTTGCTCAGGGAAGATTCTAGGCGTCTAAAGTGGATTACCCTTGGGCCCCCTAACAAGACAGTGTAAACCTCTGAATTGCACGTTGACTGGCACCTTTTCATTCTACTAAGTCATGCCACCCTCCAACCCATAACCACATTACCATTCAGCCTCTCTACTCTTCCACCCATCTAGTCCAAAAAGGAATAGGAGGACAATTTTTTTTTAAGTTTTTATTTTAATTCCAGTTAGTTGACATACAGTGTTATATTAATTTTAGGTGTATAATATAGTAACTCAACACTTCTGTACATCACCTGTGTTCATCACAAGTGCATTCTGTAATCCCACTCTCTATTTCACCCATTCCCCCACCTACCTCCCTTCTGGTAACCATCAGTTTGTTCTCTAGAGTTAAGAGTCTGTTTCTTAGTTTGCCTCTCTCTCTTTTTTTTTCTTTGCTCATATGTTTTGTTTCTTAAATTCCACATATGAGTGAAATCATATGGTATTTGCCTCTCTCTAACTGACTTTTTTCCCTTAGCATAATACTCTCTAGCCCTATCCATGTCATTGCAAATGAAAGGATCTCATTCTTTTTTATGGCTAAATAATTTATTTATATATGTATATATCCTAAATATATACCTATCACATCTTCCTTATTTATTAATCAGTGGGAACTTGGACTACTTTCATATCTTGGCTATTGTAAATAGTGCTATTATAAACATAGGGGTGCATGTATCCTTTGAATTAGTGTTTTTGTATTCTTCCAGTAAATATTCAGTAGTATGATTGCTGAATGGTCAGGTAGTTCTATTTTTACCTTTTTTTTTTCTATTCTATTTTTAGCTTTTTGAGGAAACTTCACAATGTTTTCCAGAGTGGCTGCACATTTGCATTCCCACCAACAGTGCAAGAATGTTCATTTTTCTCCACATCCTCACTGGCACTTGTTTCTTGTGTTGCTGATTTTAGCCGTTCTGGCAGGTGTGAGATAGTATCTCATAGTTTTGGTTTGTATTTCCCTGATGATGAGTAATGTTGAGTATCTCTTCATGCGTCCGTTGGCCATCAGGATGTCTTCTTTGGAGAAGTGTCTGTTCCTGTCTTCTGCCCATTTTTAAATTTGATTCGTTATGTGTTTTTAGAGTTGAATTGTGTAAGTTCTTTATTTTTGGATACTAGCCCTTTCCAGGACATGTGACTTGCAAATATCTTCCCTCATCAGTAGGTTGCATTTTAATTTTGTTGATTGTTTCCTTCACTGTGCAGAAGCTTTTAATTTTGATGTAGTCCCAAGAGTTTATTTTTGCTTTTGTTTCCCTTGCCTTGGGAAACATATCTAGAAAAAAAAAGTTGCTATGCCCAATGTCAGAGACATTTCTGCCTCTTCTAGGATTTTTATGGTTTCAGATCTCACATTAAGTCCTTAATCCATTTCGAGTGTATTATTGTTTATTATGCAAAAAAAGTGGTCCAGTCTGATTCTTCTGCATGTTGCTGTCCAGTTTTCCCAATATCATTTGTTGAAAAGACTGTCTTTTTCCCATTGGATGTTCTTTCCTGCTTTGTCAAAGATTAATTGACCATATAGTTCTGAGTTTATTTATGGGTTTTCTTTTCTGTTCTATTGATCTGTGTTCTATTTTTGTGCCAAAAGCACACTATTTTGATATCTACAGCTTTGTAATATAACTTGAATTGTGATGTCTCTGGCTTTGCTTTTCTTTTTCAAGATTGTTTTGTGTAAGACCCTTAATACAGATAAAGAATAACATAATAGAGATAAAGGGCTGAATACTTAAAATAAGAAACATGTTTGATGGATTGACAACTCAGGGAGGATTCCAGGTGTCCAAAGTGGATTAGAAGCAGAGGAATGAATTAATGACCTAAAAGACAGTATTGGAAAATAATCAAGCTGAACAGAAGAGAGAAAAAAGAATTATGCAAAATGAGAAGAGACTTAAGAAACTTAGTGACTTCATCATTGTAATAACATTCACATTATAGGAGTCCCAGAAGAAGAAGAAAAAAGGGCAGAAAATTTATTTGAAGAAATAATGTCTGAAAACTTCCCTAATCTGGGAAGTAAACACATTTCCAGTTCCAGGAGATATAGAAACTCCCAAGAAAATCAGTAAAAGCAGATCAACATCAAGACATCTTAATTAAAATAGCAAAATATGGTGATAAAGAAAAAAAAATTAAAGCAGCAAGACAAAAGAAGACAGTTACATACAAGGGAAACCCCCCTCCCCGCATAAAGCTACCAGGGGATTTTTCAGCAGAAACCAAGCAAGCCACTTTTAAGCTCAACTTCATAAACAAAATGAGATCATGTTCCATCAGCATCTTCTTTACCTCCTAAATTTGTCCAAAGGCATTTTCTAATCCATTCTGAAAATCTCCTGTAATTTATCTCTTTTGTTCTGGGTTTTTTCTTATTGAGGTATAATTGACATGTAACATTATATTACTTTCAGGCATGATTCAATATTTCTATACATTGCAAAATGATCACTACATAAGTCTAGTTAACATCTGTCAACATATACATAGGTACAAAAGTTTTTTTCCTTGTGGTGACAACTTTAAAGATCTACTTTCTTAGTAACTTTCAAATATGCAATACAGTTTTATTAAATACAGTGACAATGTTGTATATTACATTCCCATAACTTAATTATTTTTTTAAACTGGAAGGTTGTACTTTTGACTCCTTTTGTCCGTTTTGTCCACCCCTCAACTCCCCATTTCTAGTAACCACCAATTTGTTCTCTGTATCTATGAGCGTGGTGTGTGTTTGCTTGATTTTTAGTTTTTATATACGAGTGAGATCATACAGCATTTACTTTTTCTGTCTGATTTATTTCACTTGGCATAATGCCCTTAAGGTCCATCCATGTTGTCACAAATGGCAAGACTCCGTTCTTTTTTGTGGCTGAATAATATTCCATTGTGTGTATCTGTGTGTGTGTGTGTGTGTGTGTGTGTCTCACATCTGCTTATTCATTCATTCACTGATGGACATTCAGAATGTTTCCATGTCTTGGTTATTGTAAATAATGCTACAATAAACATCAGGATACACATATCTTTTTGAGTTAGTATTTTTATTTTCTTCAAATAAATACCCAGAAGTAAAATTGTTCAATCACTTAGTTGTTCTATTTCTCATTTTCTCAGGAAACTCCTTACTGTTTTCCATAGTGGTTGCACGAATTTACATTCCCACCAACAGTGCATGAGGGTTCCCTTCCCTGCACATTTTTTGCCAATACTTAACTATTTCTTCTTTTTGATAATAGCCATTCCAAAAAGGATAGGTGATATTTCATCATGGTTGATCTTCATTTTTCCTGATGAGTAATGATGATGAGCACCTTCTCATGTATTTGTTGGCCATCTGTATGTCTTCTTTGGAAAAATGTCTATTCAGATCTTCTGCCCATTTTTTCATTGAACTGTATGGGGTTTTGCTTTGTTTTTCTACTGAATTATATGAGTTCTTTATATATTTTCAATATTAACTTCTCATGAAATATATATTTTACAAATATTTTTTCCCATTCAGTAAGTTCCCTTTCATTTTGTTGGTTTCCTTTGCTGATGTTTGATGTAATCCCACATGTTCATTTTAGCTCTTATTGCCTTATTTTTGGTGTCAGATTTAAAAGATCATTACCAAGACCAAGACAAGGAGCTTACCATCTGTTTTCTTCTAGGAGTTTCAGGGTTTGGGGTCTTACATCCAAGTCTTCTGAGTTGATGTTTACATTTTGAGTTGATGTTTACATTTGGTGTAAGATAGTGGTCTAGTTCCATTCTTTTGTACATAGTTGTCCAGTTTGTCCATTGTCATTTATTGGGGAGACTGTCCTTTCCCAATTGTATATTCTTGTCTCTTTTGCCATAAATTAATTGATGATTTTTCATGGGTTTATTTCTTGGCTTTCTATTATTTTCTTGACCTATGTGTCTGTTTTTATGCCAATACTATACTGTTTTAACTACTATTGCTTTGGGATATAGCTTGAAATCAGGAAGTGTGATGCCTCCTGCTTTGTTCTTCTTTCTCAAAGTTGCTTTGGCCATGCAGGGTCTCCTGTGGTTCCACACAAATTTTAGGGGTTTTTTTTGGGGGGGGGGCGGTCATTGTTGTTGTTGTTCTATTTCTGTAAAAAATGCCATTGGAATTTTAATAGGCATTACATTGACTCTATATATTGCTTTAGATAGAATGAACACTTTATTTTTTAGAAGATTTTATTTATTTATTTGAGAGAGAGAGAACATGAGCAGGGAGAGGGGCGGAAGCAAAGGGAAAGGGAGAAAGAGACTCCCCAGTGAGAGTGGCTGGAGGCAGAGCTCAATCCCAGGACCTTGAGATCATGGCCAGAGCTAAAGTCAGCCACTTAAATGACTGAGCCACCCAGGCACCCCATACTATGGACACTTTAACAATATTGATTTTTCCAACCCATTAACATTTTATATCTTACCATTTATTTTTGTCCTCTTCAATTTCTTTCATCAATGTCAGTT
Organism: Martes martes; assembly: GCF_963455335.1. Taxonomy (NCBI): domain Eukaryota; kingdom Metazoa; phylum Chordata; class Mammalia; order Carnivora; family Mustelidae; genus Martes; species Martes martes. The sequence continues at coordinate 125,192,882 of NC_137893.1, read as the reverse complement.
TTTAGTATATAGATCTTTCATCTCCTTGGTGAAATTTATTCTTAGGTATTTTATTCCTTTTGATGTAATTATAAGTCTTTTTTTCTTAATTTCTCTTTCTAACACTTCATTATTGTTGTATAGAAACACAATGGATTTTTGTATATTGACTTTGTATCCTGAAACTTTGTTGAATTTATTAGTTAAAAGAGTGTTATGGTGGAGTCTTCAGGGTTTTCTATATATAACATGTTATCTGCAAAGTAACAATTTTACTTTTTTTTTTTTTTGCAATTTGGATGCCCTTTATTTCTTTTTCTTGCCTAATTTTCTGGATAGGACTTCTAGCACTATATCAAATGAGTGGTGAAAGTGGGCATCCTTGTCCTGATCCTGATCTTAGAGGGAATGCTTTCAGCTTTTCCCCATTGAGTATGATGTTAGCTGGGGCTTGTCAGAAGTGGCTTTTATTATGTTGAGGAACATTGCCTCCACACACACTTTATTAAGAGTTTTTATCATAAATATATGCTGACTTTTGTCAAATAATTTTTCTGCATATATTGAGGTGATCATATGATTTTGATCTTTCATTTTGTTAATGTAATGTATCACATTGATTGATTTGTGGATGTTAAGTCATCCTTGCATCTCTGAAATAAATCCCACTTGATCAATGCATTCCTTTAATGCATTGATGATTTGCTAATACTCTGTTGAGGATTTTTGCATGTATGTTCATCAAGATATTGGCCTGTAACTTTATTTTCTCATGGTATCCTTGTCTGGTTTTGGTATCAGGGTAATGCTGGCCTCATATAATGAGTTTGGAAGCATTCCCTCCACTTCTATTTTTTGGAATAATTTGAGAAGAATTGGTATCAATTCTTCTTTGCATGCTTAGTAAAATCTACCAGTGAAGCCATCTGGTTTGACATTTGTTTGTTGAGAGGCTTTTGATCACTGATTCAATCTCCATACTAGCAATCAGTCTATTCAGATTTTCTATTCCTTCATGATTCAGTTTTCATAGGTTGTATGTTTCCAGGAATTTATCCACTTCTTCTAGTTTGTCTAAGTTGTTGGCATATAATTGCCCATAGTAGTCTCTCATGATCCTTCATATTTTTGTGGTATCAGTTGTAATGTCTCTTCTTTCATTTTGGATGTTATTTGCTTGAGCCCTCTTTCTTTCTTGGCGATTCTATCCAAAGGCTTATCTTTTCAAAGAACCAGCTTAATTTCAATATTTTCTATTGTCCTTTTAGTCTCTATTTAATTTTTTCCACTCTGATCTTTGTTATTTCCTTTTTTCTACTCACTTTGGGCTTTGCATGTTATTTTTCTTGTTACTTGAGGTGTATACTTAAGTTGTTTGTTTGAAATTTTCTGTTTCTTGATATAGGTATATGAACTTCCCTTTTAGAACTGTTTTTTGCTGCATCTCATAAGTTTCAGTATGTTATATTTCCATTTTAATTTGTTTCAAGGTATTATTTTATTTCTCTTTTGATTTCTTTTTTGATCCATTAGTTTTTCAGTCACATGGTTTTTAATCTCCACAAATATGGACTTTCATCTTTTTTGTTTGCATGAATAAATTATGGTCCAATAGATTTTTACTGGAAATTTTTTGGATATGACTTTTCAGAGACTTAAGCCTACATTTTTGGCCTTTTTTGACCTTCTGGTTTATTGAGAAAGGAGAGATCCTGTAGGTCCTTTACCAGGTTAATCACCTTTTCCAGGTTAATCACCTTTTCTCACCTTTTCTCAAAATTCAGCATCTAAGATTCTGATCAACATATGTACAAGTTGATATAGGTCAGGTAATTTTATCTCATATGTCCCCCAAAGAATTCTAAATTCTTAAATGAATATTTGCTAGCCTTGTTTGAATTTAGGGAAATCTTTCATGGTAGTTCTTTTTTAAAAAAATAATTTTTTTGAGAGGAGATACAGAAGGGGAGGGAAAAAGGAAAAAAAATCTCAAGGGGACTGCCTACTGAGCATGGAGCCTGATGTGGGGCTTGATCTCACAACCCTGAGATCATGACCCAAGTCAAAATCAAGAGTTGAAAGCTTAATCAACTAAGCCACTGAGGTGTCCCAATTATAATTCTTAATTCAGCTCAGATCCATGGTTTAAATTCTACAGTTGTCTGCATATCCAGCTCATGGGAGGGATGGATATTTAGTGGTAACTGCAATTTTGGAAGTTAGGGTAGTTGCTTGGAAAAGGTAGGGCATTTAGACAAGGAAAAAATGAGAGAGGAGTTGATAGAGGCACAGAAGGGTACATCAGAAGGATAAAGGGAAGAAGGCAAAGCTAGTCTAGTTCACTTTTGCTTAAGTTTGCTGATTAGCTTTGATCAAAGAATCTTTTAGTGAAGACACTTTTTATTAAGAATTTTGTTTGGAGACCTCTGTATACCAGCCAAAAAATCCTACCCATGAGACCAAATAAATATTGTTTCCTTTCTTCTTCTCAAATAAATAACTATGCTCAAATCCAAAGTTCCCCAGAGTGACCACTAAGACCCAAGTCATCCTTGGTGAAATTATGTCATTTAGAAAGATAAGTACAAGAATTAGGGTTGTAAAGAGAGTACATATAAGAAGCAGGAGTTTTTCCAGATAGAGGAGAGGATTTAGACTTAGACGACCCTATGAGAGCTGGCAACAGTCACTGGAATGTACTGCTTATGCCCCCTGCCAGAAAGTTAGTCACCTCCAAATGCAAACTCCACTATCTGCTCCCAGAAGGCAGAAAAAAACATGGGGAACACGCTCTCTGGACCAATACTAAACTCTCAGGGACACAAAATAGGACAGAAGGAGGACCTCAGCTAGTTTTATTTGTGACCTGCAGCAAATTTTGTCCAAGTGGATAGTGGTTGAGTGAGAACTGCAAAGGCACCAGTATGAGAGGTCAGCTCAACTCACAGACTTCTAGGTCCTATGCCTGTCTTCTACCCTGTCATTCTCCTTCTTGGGACAGCACAACACAAAACAATAACACAAACACAGCAAAAAAGGGATAAAAAAAGAATGGCCTGACTCCCCCCAAGGATGCCCAGATTTGGGAACCAGTAACAAAAACCTAGATACAAAACAGAATAAACAGCCAAGGAACTCAATGTGGTGAGAGAGAAGTTGAGATGCAGTGCTGACTTACCATGTCAGCACTGTCAGCAGCAGGACACATGCACCGTTTGGAGGTTCCAAATCTGCCTGAAGGCAATAAGTATATCATATCTTAATGGGACCCCCACTTTAATTGTGGAAATAAGCAAAGACCAACCAAATGAGAAGAGCAAAGTCTATTTATTCAGATCTTACTATAGTGAGGGAGTCAGCCACCACACCATGTTTAGCAAAGACTCAAAGGCAGGCAGAAGAGTGTGAAGGCCTTATAGTGGAATAAAGGGAAGACTTCAGATGTGCTCTGACTGGAGGTTGTTGGAATGGGGGAACTAGAATCCGGGCATTTACACCATTGGTTAAGGGTGCATATTTGGATTTCTCCAGTTGGTCCAAAGTTGGAAACAGGGGCAAAAATTAGGGAATCTATCAGTTATTAATCAAGTCTTGGCTGCTTTTGGCCAGTTATTAGAGAGGTTATTGTTTAACATCCTGAACTGGTTGCTGCATATAATGGTTTGACTTTCTAGACTTGTTACAACAGATAATGAGTTGGTTTCCTGCATAGGTTGCTACAGGTTATGGGGTCAAAGCTCTATATTTTTATATAAACAATGGTCTGGTCAGTGTCCATTGGTATATTTAGTCCCTCAGCACAGAGCCTTCAACACAGCAATTTCACTCCTGGAAATTTGTCTTACATCTATGAAATGAGCTGTATACAAGATTATGTATCCATGGTAATATTGTTTTGATAGAAAAAAGAAATAATTGAAAATAAAATGCTTATCATCAGGCCGCAGGACAAATTAGTGAGGGTGTAACCCTAAAATGGAATACTAAGTGTCCTTTTGTGTTCCCAAAGTCCATTGTACAGGCTTTGATGACAGTGCTCATATGGTATCCATTCACAAGTCAGATCACTCTAAAGATCACTCTAATGTATTCTTAAGGACTCAAGGCAAAATTGAACTTCATTAACATTTGTGTTCTCTCAATAAATATTTGTCAATTGAGAGTGAAATACAGGGTCCTGTTCCTTTCCAACCAGAGGATAAGCAATCCTAAAAAATAGCACAGAGTTTAAATTTCACTAATAGGAAAACACAGCTCTGTAAATTAAAGCCTTGTTCAACAACTTTATTCTACCCTGACTTTGGTTGTCAGAACATATTTGCAGAAGCAATGTGACTGTTTAATTGAAAGTACATAAGATTTTGGGGAAATATAAAAGAAGGGTTCAGAAAACTTTTCTTCTAAAGGGTTAGAGAGTAAATATTTTAGGCTTTGAGGGCCATATTGCATCTGTCACCTATTCTTGTTTTCTTTGTTTGTTAATTTATGTAGTTATTTATTTATTTAGAGAGTACACAGTGAGAATGGGGCAGAGGGAGAGAGAGAATCTCAAGCAGATTCCGTGCAGAATGTGGAGACGATGCAGGACTTGATCTTACCACCCAAAGACCATGACCTGAACCGAAATCAAGAGTTGGATGTTCAACTGACTGAGCCACCCAGGTGCCCCTCTTTGTCTATTTTTAACAACATTTTAAAAATGTAAAACCTTCCTTATTTCAATGGCTGCATATAAATAAGGCATAAACTGGATTTGAGGTTTAGAGATCTCTGTCTAAAAACCAACATTCACTAATTTCTTTCTATTTTTAAGAGAACATTTTGGAGAAATATCTTAGGATGACTATCCAAATATCACTGGAAGTGTATAAAATGGACTTCTTCAGGGAGAGATTGAAATGATTTCAGAATCACATGGAAGACTTGTTAAAACCCAGACTGTAATGGGTCCACGTTCCCAAGTGACATTTATGTTTCTTGTGCACAGCCACACTTTGAGAACTGCTGCTACAGAGGTAGAATCACTAAATGAAAGCCTCCAAGATCTTTATTTTGTGCACTCTTTCCTTGGCTGTGTCAGTAATCTCTTCCCTGACTACAAATGCTTCTAGGCATTGACTCTCTTCTTAGCTGCCAAATCTGACAATTTGTAGATGTCACACTGAAATTTCAGTCCACCTGACAAGGAGGACAAAAGAAAGAGAATGTTGTCAAACCAGTAGCATGCCCTCAGGAGCAGCTCCGGAACAAGAATACGGCAGGAATCTAGGATCATGATCCCCTTTTGAACTGAGACCCACTGTGCCCCTCCCTGAACTGAGCCCTGGTCCCCAAGGCTGCTGACCTGCCTTGAACCATAATGGAACATGGTGACAGCCTGCATAACCTGTGGGACCAGTTCAGTCAATCTTCAGGGGCCATAGGCTAAAGAGAGTTTGAGATCTAGTCCTTTTTTCCCCTATTTTTCTATGCATTTATTTTATTCCTTTCACATTGCACAACTGTTACACTACCTACAAAAAATACAAAATCCTAACCATTTTCCAGTGCCAGTTCAGAGTTAAGTGGCAAAAAAGGAAAACAGTGTAATAAGTTACAAGAAGAGTTTGGGTGCCCTGTGGGAGTCACCCTGTCTGTCACATGATGGATTTGGAGCTGTGAATGTTGCCACAGCAGAATCTGTTGTCTTGGCAGGGACTGCACAGCTTCTGTCAATGGGGCTTCCTTAGTTGGATGCATCTGTTCTTTCGAGGACAGGACCAATGAGACTTTGAATAGGTCTGACATGGGTTGTTTCTACTCAATAAATGCCAAAATTCATTTGGCATTTGCAACAGAGTTGTTTGAAATAAACTTTGTTCCAGAAATGTACCACATGTAAACACTTTCCCATCTGGTTTTACAATTTTAACTGTGAAAATAGCCATATTTTGGTTCCAAAAACCAGAGGCTGAGCTTTCTGAGCACCTTGGTGGTGGTATCTCTTTGTGCTTCCTTTCCCAAGGATTTGCATCATCTTTCTACTCCAGCTCATCCTGCTGCTAGAGTTCCTCCCAGCCATCACCCTTTGGATGTTGGTGGCTGCTCTTGCCGGCTGGCCTCCACACTGTCTGAAAGTGTCTTGTCTTCTCCATTCTTCCCCAGCTGGATCAAGCCCCTGCAACCAATTGCTGTGCATAGACCACTCAAGGTGGCAGGGGTGTCTTATGGCTGGTGCCACCTCAGGAGAGGTGACTGCACCAGGTGTGAAGCCCCAGCAACATTTGCACAACTTGCCTACCCATGGGCTTGCCAGCACGCTCATCTATTGGTCTTGGCTTTGCCAAGCCATATGCTTAAGCTGGGGTTCCTCTAGGAAAGAATGGCCTTGAGCTGAGCTCCCTTGCAATGGTCTGTGTAGGAGTTGGAGGCATTCATGTGTGTCAGGAACCCTGGCCTGCTCAGGAGAGGGGAAGACTGGTGTTTTGCTCCTAGTCAGGCTATTTGTGCTCAGAGAGTCCAGGGTGGGAGAAAGGTAGCCTGTTCCCATAGCCCCAGTACAAGCCATAGGGAATGAAACAAAGCACTCTGTTCACCTGGTGCCCAGGTGCAGCACAATATCCTCTGTCCTTTTTTGCCATCAACCTTCATTTACCCCCTTCTGCTCTTGATCAAGTTGGTTCTCCACCTTTTTTGGTGGATTCAGATGTTTGGTGTCAGTTTGATTTAATTGCCTTCCTAAAAGCTGTTAACCTGTGCCAGTTTTTGTCATTGTCCTTATCAAACAATACGTATGTATTCCTCCTGGCCTAAAAGACCAGCTTATTTGCTGAGTTTATTTAAGTCAAACACTTAGAACAGTACATGGCACATAATCTGTGTTGTTCAAGTTTGCTGTTGTTATTCACGGCACCTAGCACAATGCTGGGCTCTTAGTAAGAGCTCAACTTTTTTTTAAAAGATTTTATTTATTTATTTTTATCTACTTTTGAGAGAGAGAGAGAGAGAGAGAGAATGAATATGCACTAGCCGGGGGGGGGGGGGAGATAGGGGCAGAGGGAGAAGCAGACTCCCCGCTGAGCTGGGATCCCAATGTGGGACTTGATTCAAGGACCCTGGGATCATGACCTGAGCCGAAGGCAGACGCTTAACAGACTGAGCCACCCCAGCACTCATACTTTTTAAATGAATGAATAAACAAACAATATGAGTTATGATTATGAGCAGCCTGCCTCCAAGGTTTTTGTAGTTAACACTTGTTGTAACTTGGCAAAGCCCAGACCACACATGGCTGACATTGGAAGAGCTCCCATCAGCCCCACTGCTCCACGGTCTGAAGCCTGTGTCCATCCTAAAGATGGGACATGTCAGCCCAAGGAGAAAGTTCTAAATAATGGAGGAGTTTCTGCACAGATAGCACTCTGACAAACATGGATTTTCTGCAAGAAGTTTGAGAAGCACCAACCCCACAAAGTGACACAGAACATGTAAGGCAAAGATCCCCTTGATGCCCAGGGAAAGTGGCATTAGGACAGGAAGCAGAATGGCTGTGGTAGGCAGACTAAGCTGATTTCTAGGACAAAGGTCAAAACTGCAAAGAAGTTTGTGCTGAGGTTTAAATGTATTGAGCCCAACTGCAGATCTAAGAGAATGCTGGCTATTAAGAGATGCAAGCATTCTGAACTAGGAAGAGATAAGAAGAGAAAGGGCCAAGTGATCCAGTTCTAAGTTTCATATTTTGTAATATTATGAAGACAATAAAATCTTGAGGTTATATTCACTTTTAAATAAATAAATAAGGAGCCATCATCACTTACAGAGAGCAGAAAAGATATTAGGAAACTAATGGGGTATACCACACCAGAGAATGCCAGTTAACACCCTTATGTAAATTCTAACACATGAATATATCAAAGTCTTCACACTTTCCCAATACTTACACCTAAACTAACTAAAAGAATAGGATTTACCAATGGAAGAAAAACTTTGAAAACTGGAAGCAAAAGCCATTTTAAGGAATTTCTTTTCTAATTCTTTAAAATAATATTTTCTTGTTAATTAAAGAAGTGTATGTCCAATACCACTGTGAGGAACTACAATAGTAAGCATAGTCAAATTCCAACTCTCAAAAGGCTGAGGTAAATTTTGTTTCCTCAGGGAGCTGGAGAACTATTGAGTTTTTATATGGGTGGCACATTCAATCAAAAATAGACTCCTTTAGGAGTCAAGATGGCTGAGGAGTAGCAGGCTGAGACGACATCAGGTAGCAGGAGATCAGCTAGATAGTTTATCAAACCATTCCAAACACCTATAAATCCAACAGGAGATCAAAGAGAAGAAGAGCAACAATTCTAGAAACAGAAAATTGACCACTTTCTGAAAGGTAGGACCTGAGAAGAAGTGAATCCAAAGCGACGGGAAGATAGACCATGGGGGGAGGGGACAGCTCCCGGCAAGCAGTGGAGCAATGGAGCACAGAATCAGAACTTTTAAAAATCAGCTCCACTGAAGGACATCACTTCAGAGGCTAAGCAGGGGTGCAGCCCTAGCAGGGACAGTGTGGTCTCAGGTCCTGCAGGATCACAGAAGGATCAGGGGTGTCTGACTATCGCAGAGCTTGCAGGTATTAGAGCGGGGGAAGCTGGCTACAGAGACGGAGCCAAGGAGTGAGTTCTCAACTCTGGGTTACCTTAAACTGTGATCCATGGCACAGTCAGGACACTGATCTTTGAGCAGGGACCCCACAAGGGGCAGATCCAGGGAGACTCCCTCTTCCAGACGTTTGGAGACTCCAGGTGGAGCTGTGTGCCAGAGACAGAGATGCCCAGTCACAGGCTGGGTGAGCTCGGAGCACAGCTAGAGGCCAGGGAGACGGGAGTGATTGAGCACTTTTCTCCGAGGGCACACTGAGGAGTGGGGGCCCGAGCTCTCAGCTCCGCCGGGCCAGAGATTGGGAGGCTGCCATTTTCATTCCCATCCTCCAGAACTCTACAGAAAGCATTCAGGGAACAAAAGCTCCCAAAAGCGAAATGGAGCGGATTACTTAGCCCGGCCCCTGGTAAGGGCAGTGCAATTCCACCTCGGGCAAAGACACTTGAGAATCACTACAACAGGCAAAGACACTTGAGAATCACTACAACAGGCCCCTCCCCCAGAAGATCAAGACAAGACCAAGAACAAGAACAAGACCAAGTTTACTTACCAAGGAGAACAGCAGAATTCCAGAGAAGGAGAAAGCAAAACATGGAATTCATGGCTTTCTCCCCATGATTCTTTAGGCTTGCAGTTAGTTAATTTTTTTTATTTTATTTCTTTTCTTGTGCTAAAATTTTTTTTAACTTTTACCCTGTCCTCGTAATGCCTTTTTAACTAGTTTATCTTAACAATACCTTTCATAAAAAAAATAATAATAATCTTTTTTGAACCTTCATTATTATGGTCATATTTTATCCTTCATTGTATCTAACTTTATTTTTTGTATACACATAGGGTTTTTTCTTCTAAAAAAATTGGGGTACAACTTCTTCTAATAGATCAAAATATACCCTAAATCTATCTCTGGGCTTGTTCTAGTCTCCAGCCAGAGCAAATTCTCCCCACTTTCTTTTTCTTTATTCTCCCAACCAACTTAAGAGACCAAAATACTCCCCAAATTCTGTGGGTGACCCTGTTCTAATCACCAGTCTAATACATATATATATTTTTTCTTTTTTATATTTTTCTTTCTTTGTTTTCTTTTATTAATTTTTTTTTCTGAACTTCTTTATACCCCTTTCTCCACCCCATGATTGGGGTTTCTTCTGATTTGGGGAAAGCACATTTTCCTGGGGTCTTTAACACCCTTTTAGTATTTTATTTGCTCCTTCATATATTCTTATCTGGACAAAATGACAAGGTGGAAAAACTCACCAAAAAAAAAAAAAAAAAAAAAAAGAACAAGAAGCAGTACTGAAGGCTAGGAACCTAACCAATACAGACATTGGTAATATGTCAGATCTAGAGTTCAGAATGATGATTCTCAAGGTTCTAGCTGGGCTCAAAAAAGGCATGGAAGATATTAGAGAAACTCTTTCCAGAGAAATAAAAGCCCTTTCTGGAGAAATAAAAGAACTAAAATCTAACCAAGTTGAAATTTAAAAAAGCTATTAATGAGGTGCAATTAAAAATGGAGGCTCTTACTGCTAGGATAAATGAGGCAGAAGAAAGAATTAGTGACATAGAAGACCAAATGACAGAGAATAAAGAAGCTGAGCAAAGGAGAGACAAACAAATAATGGACCATGAGGAGAGAATTCGAGAGATAAGGGACACCATAAGATGAAACAACATTAGAATAATTGGGATTCCAGAAGAGGAAGAAAGAGAGAGGGGAGCAAAAGGTATATTGGAGAGAATTATTGTAGAGAATTTCCCTAATATGGCAAAGGAACAAGCATCAAAATCCAGGAGGTGCAGAGAACCCTCCTCAAAATCAATAAGAATAGGTCCACACCCCGTCACCTAATAGTAAAATTTACAACTCTTAAGGACAAAGGGAAAATCCTGAAAGCAGCCCAGGAAAAGAAGTCTGTAACATACAAGGGTAAAAACATTAGATTGGCAGCGGACCTATCCACAGAGACCTGGCAGGCCAGAAAGAACTGGCATGATATATTCAGAGCATTAAATGAGAAAAACATGCAGCCAAGAATACTATATCCAGCTAGGCTATCATTGAAAATAGGAGAGATAAAAAGCTTTCAGGACAAACAAAAACTGAAAGAATTTATAAACACCAAACCAGCTCTACAGGAAATATTGAAAGGGGTCCTCTAAGCAAAGAGAGAGCCTAAAAGTAGTAGATCAGAAAGGAACAGAGACAATATACAGTAACAGTCACCTCACAGGGCAATAAAATGGCACTAAATTCCTATCTCTCAATAGTTACCCTGAATGTAAATGGGCTAAATGCCCCAATCAAAAGACACAGGATATCAGAATGGAAAAAAAAATCAATACACTGCCTACAAGAAACTCATTTTAGACCTGAAGACACCTCCAGACTTAAAGAGAGGGGATGGAAAACAATCTACAATGCTAATGGACATCAGAAGAAAGCTGGGGTGGCAATCCTTATATCAGATCAATTAGATTTTAAGCCAAAGACTATAATAAGAGATGAGGAAGGACACTATATCATACTCAAAGGGTCTGTCCAACAAGAAGATCTAACAATTATAAATATCTATGCCCCCAACATGGGAGCAGCCAACTATATAAACCAATTAATAACAAAATCAAAGAAATACATCGACATTAATGCAATAATAGCAGGGGACTTTAACACTCCCCTCACTGAAATGGACAGACCATCCAAGCCAAAGATCAACAAGGAAATAAAGGCCTTAAATGACAAACTGGACCAAAGGGACATCACAGATACTTTCAGGACATACCATCCCAAAGCAACAGGATACACATACTTCTCTAGTGCACATGGAACATTCTCCAGGATAGATCACATCCTGGGTCACAAATCAGGTCTCAACCGGTATCAAAAGATTGGGATCATTCCCTGCATATTTTCAGACCACAATGCTCTGAAGCTAGACCTCAATCACAAGTGGAAATTTGGAAAGAACTTAAATACATGGAGACTAAAGAGCATCATTCGAAAGACTGAATGGGTCAACCAGGAAATTAAAGAAGAATTGAAAAAATTCATGGAAACAAATGATAATGAAAACACAATGGTTCAAAATCTGTGGGACACAGCAAAGGCAGTCCTGAGAGGAAAACATATGGTGATACAAGTCTTTCTCAAGAAACAAGAAAGGTCTCAAATACACAACCTAACCCTACACCTAAAGGAGCTGGAGAAAGAACAACAAAGAAAGCCTAAACCCAGCAGGAGAAGAGAAATAATAAATATCAGAGCAGAAATCAATGAAATATTAACCAAAAAAACAATAGAACAAATCAATGAAACTAGGAGCTGCTTCCTTGAAAGAATTAACATGATTGATAAACCCCTGGTCAGACTTATCAAAAAGAAAAGAGAAAGGACCCAAATAAATAAAATCATGAATGAAAAGGGAGAGATCACAACAACATCAAAGAAATACAAACAATTATAAGAACATACTATGAACAACTCTACGCCAACAAATTTGACAATCTGGAAGAAATGGATGCATTCCTAGAGACATGTAAACTACCACAACTGAACCAGGAAGAAATAGAAAACCTGAACAGACCCATAACCAGTAAGATTGAAACAGTCATCAAAAAGCTCCAAACAAACAAAAGCCAGGGCCAGACGGCTTCCCAGGGGAATCCTACCAAACATTTAAAGAAGAATTAATTCCTATTCTCCTGAAACTGTTCCAAAAAATAGAAATGGAAGGAAAACTTTCAAACTCATTTTACGAGGCCAGCATCACCTTGATCCCCAAACCAGACAAGGATCCCATCAAAAGAGAGAATTACAGACCAATATCCTTGATGAACACAGATGTGAAAATTCTCACCAAAATACTAGCCAATAGGATTCAACAGTACATTAAAAGGGTTATTCACCATGACCAAGTGGGATTTACTCTGGGGCTGCAAGGTTGGTTCAACATCTGCAAATCAATCAATGTGATACAACACATTAATAAAAGAAAGAACAAGAACCATATGATACTCTCAATAGATGAGGAAAAAGCATTTGACAAAGCACAGCATCCCTCCCTGATCAAAACTCTGCAAAGTGTAGGGATAGAGGGCACATACCTCAATATTATCAAAGCCATCAATGAAAAACCCATTGCAAATATCATTCTTAATGGAGAAAAGCTGAAAGCTTTCCTGCTAAGGTCAGGAACATGGCAGGGATGTCCATTATCACCACTGTATTCAACATAGTACTAGAAGTCCTAGCCTCAGCAATCAGACAACAAAAAGAAATTAAAGGCTTCCAAATCAACAAAGAAGAAGTCAAACTATCACTCTTTGCAGATGATATGATACTATATGTGGAAACCCAAAAGACTCCACTCCAAAACTGCTAGAACTTATACAGGAATTCAGTAAAGTGGCAGGATATAAAATCAATGCACAGAACTCAGTTGCATTTCCTTACACCAACAAGACAGAAGAAAGAGCAATTAAGGAGTCAATCCCATTTACAATTGTGCCCAAAACCATAAGATACCTAGGAATAAACCTAACCAAAGAGGCAAAAAAATATATACTCACAAAACTATAAAGTACTCATGAAAGAAATTGAGGAAGACACAAAGAAATGGAAAAATATTCCATGCTCATGGGTTGGAAGAACAAATATTGTAAAAATGTCTATACTACCTGAAGCAATCTACACATTTAATGCAATCCCTATCAAAATCCCATCCATTTTTTTCAAAGAAATAGAACAAATAATCCTTACATTTATATGGAACCAGAAAAGACCTTGACTAGCCAGAGGAATGTTGAAAAAGAAAGCCAAAGTTGGTTACATCACAATTTCAGACTTTATGCTGTATTACAAAGCTATCATCATCAAGACAGTATGGTACTGGCACAAAAACAGACACATCGATCAATAGAACAGAATGGAGAGCCCAGAAATAGACCTTCAACTCTATGGCCAACTAATCTTCGACCAAGCATGAAAGAAAGTGCAATGGAAAAAAGACAGCCTCTTCAACAAATGGTGTTGGGAAAATTGGACAGCCACATGCAGAAAAATGAATATGACCATTTCCTTACACCACACACAAAAATAGACTCAAAATGGATGAAGGACCTCAATGTGAGAAAGGAATCATTCAATGTCATTGAGGAGAACACAGGCAGCAACCTCTTCGACCTCAGTCACAGCAATTTTTTCCTAGAAACATTGCCAAAGGCAAGGAAAGCAAGGGCAAAAATGAACTATTGGTATTTCATCAAGATCAAATGCTTTGGCACAGCAAAGGAAACAGTTAACAAAACCAAAAGACAACCGACAGAATGGGAGAAGATATTTGCAAACAACATATCAGATAAAGGGCTAGTATCCAAAAATCTATAAAGAGCTTAGCAAACTCAACACCCGAAGAACAAGTAATCCAATCGAGAAATGGGCAGAAGGCCATGAACAGACATTTCTGCAAAAAAGATGTCCAGATGGACAATTGACACATGAAAAAGTGCTCCACATCACTCGGCATCAGGGAAATACAAATCAAAACCACAATGAGATACCACCTCACACCAGTCACAATGGCTAAAATTAACAAGTCAAGAAATGACAGATGCTGGCGAGGATGTGGAGAAAGGGGAACCCTCCTACACTGTTGGTGGGAATGCAAGCTGGTGCAACCACTCTGGAAACAACATGGAGGGGCACCTGGGTGGCTCAGTGGGTTAAAGCCTCTGCCTTCAGCTCAAGTCATGATCCCAGGGTTCTGGGATCGAGCCCCGTATTGGGCTCTCTGCTCGGCAGGGGGCCTGCCTTCCCCTCTGTCTCTGCCTGCCTCTCTACCTACTTGTGATCTCTGCCTGTCAAATAATTAAATAAATAAAATCTTAAAAAAAAAAAAAGAAAACAGTATGGAGGTTCCTCAAAAAGTTGAAAATCGATCTACCCTATGATCCAGCCATCACCTTACTGGGTATTTACCCTAAAGATACAAATGTAGTGATCTGAAGGGGCACGTGCACCCAAATGTTTATAGCAGCAATGTTCACAATAGCCAAACTATGGAAAGAACCTAGATGTCCATCAACAGATGAATGGATAAAGAAGAATTGGTATATATATGCAATGGAATACTATGCCATCATCAAAAGCAATGAAATCTTGCCATTTGCGATGACGTGGGTGGATCTAGGGGGTATTATGCTTAGAGAAATAAGTCAATCAGATAAATAAGTCAATTATGTCTTAGCAAAATATTATATTTATATACTTATATAAATATAAATAATTATATCTTAGCAAAATAAGTCAATCATATCTCCCTGATATAAAGAAGTTGAGAGGCAACTTAGGGGGTTTGGGGGTAGGAAAGGAATGAATGAAACAAGATGGGATCGGGAGGGAGACAAACCATAAGAGACTCTTAATCTCACAAAACAAACTGAGGGTTGCTGGGGGGAGGCAGGTAGGGGAAGGGTGGTTGGCTTATGGATATTGGGGAAGGTATATGCTATGGTGAGTGCTGTGAAGTGTTTAACCTGGCAATTCACAGACCTGTACCCCTGGGGCTAATAATACATTATATGTCAATAATAAAATAAAAATTAAAAATAAATAAATAAATGAAGACACAAATTAAAAAAAAAAAATAGACTCTTTTGTGATGTCAAGGGGGCTCAGTGGTTAACTGTCTGCCTTTGGCTCAAGCCATGATCTCGGGGTCCTGAGATAGAGTCCCTGCATCCTGATCCCTGTTCAACAGGGAGTCTCCTTCTCCCTCTGTCCCTCCCCCCGCTCATGTGCTCATTCATACTCTCTGCCTCTCTCACTTAAAAAAAAAAAACAAGTTTAACAAATTAGAAAGATTTCAAATGAATATTCTAACTTTACACTTCAAGAAACTGGAAAAAAAAATTAGCCCAAAGTTAACAGGAAGAAGAAAATAATAAAGATCAGAGCAGAAATAAATGAACTGGAGACCAGAAAAATAACAGAAATGAAAAATAAAACTAAGAGCTGATTTTTTTGATAAGATAAACACAAAATATACAAACTTTTAGCTAGACTAAGAAAGAAAAAGAAGACTCAAATTAGAAATAAAAGAAAAGACATTAAAATGGATACTATAAAAATACATAGGATTATGAGGCTCATAGGAAAATTATATGCCAACACATTAGATAGCCTGGAAGATACGGATAAATTCCTAGAGACACACAAACTACCAACACCAAATCAGAAGAAATAGAAAATCTGAATAGACCAATAATGAGTAAAGAAACTGAATCTGTAATCAAAAGTCTCCCAACATGGAAAACCCTAGAACCAAATGGTTTCACTGGTGATTTCCACCAAACATTTAAAGAAAAACTGATATCAATCCTTTGCAAACATTTCCAAAATATTGAAGAGTTGGGAAAACTTCCAAACTCATTCTAAAAGGCCAGCATTACCTGATACCTAGGGCAGATAAGGACACTACAAGAAAACTATAGACCAATATGCCTGAAGAAAATATATGCAAACATTCTCCACAAAAAAAATTAGCAAACCAAATTCAAAACACATTAAAAAGATTACACACGATGACCCAGCAGGATTGATCCCTGAGATGCAAACACCATTCAACATGTACAAATCAATAAATGTAAAGGATCAGATTAATAGAATAAATGATTAAAAATCTCATAAATATCACAAAAATGGAGAAAAAGCATTTGGCAAATAAAACATCCTTTCATGATAAAAACTTTCAATAGTTCGGATACAGAAGGAACATACTTCAACATAATAAAGGCTGTTTATGACAAATCCACAGCTAACATTATACTCAACAGTGAAAAATTGAAAGTATTTCCTCTAAGATCAGGAATAAGATAGGATGCTCACTCTCACTATTCTTACTCAATATAGTGCTAGAAGTCCTAGCTAGAGAAATTAGGCAAGACAAAAAAATAAAAGGCATACAAATCAAAAAAGAAGAAAATCATTGATATTTGCAAATGATATTATTTTATATGTAGAAAACCCCAAAAACTCAGCCAAAAAGCTTTTTTGGAACTAATCAACAATTTCAGTAAAGTTGCAAGATGTAAATCAACATACAGAAATTAGTTACATTTCTGTACACTAATAATTTAATATCTGAAAAAAATCTTGAGGACATTATACTAAGTGAGGTGAGTCAGACACGGAAAGACAAATGCTCTATAATATCACTTATTTGTGGAATTTAAAAGGCCAAACTCATAAAAAACATAGTATAATAGTCTTTACCAGGATGTGGGGGTAGAGATATTGGACAGATGTTGTTTAAAGGTACAAACTCCAGGGGTGCCTGGGTGGCTCAGTCACTGGGCGTGTGCCTTTGGCTCAGGTCATGATCCCAGGGTACTGGGATCGAGTCCTGCATTGAGCTCCCTGTTCAGAGTGGAGCCTGCTTCTCCCTTTCTCACTCCTCTGGCTTGTGTTTCCTCTCTCGCTGTGTCTCTCTCCGTCAAATAAATAAACAAAATCTTTTTTAAAAAGTATAAACTTGAAACAATTAGTAAATAAATCCTGGAGCTCTAATTCAAGTATCATGAATATAGACAACATAATTGTATTATGATCATATAAATGTATTATGAAACTTGCTAAGAGACTAGAACTCCATTATTCCAACCACTAGAAAGAATAATTATGTAATGTGATAAAGGTGCTACTTATTGCTACAATGGTGATCATATAATATATAAATGTACCAAATTAACATGCTGTACACTTTAAATCTACAGTTATATTTCAAATATATTTCATTTTAAAAATGAGATGCACAACATAAATAACAGCAAACAATAAAAAATGTCCACCAAGGGAAAATGTAGCAACATAATCTGTATATACCCACAATGGAACAGGAAAGAAAACCCAGTGCATTTTTGCAATATGGATGAAGCTTAGAAATATTATGCAAAGCAAAATAAACCAGATGAAAACAACAAATATTGTACAATTCCACTTTTATGGTGTACCTAGAATTGGCAGATTCAATATAGAAATATTTATTAAGTGTTTTTTGCTTTTGTCCTTTTAGAATTTTTTTTATCATTCCATTTGCTTTCTTCTTGACTCATATGTTATTGTTGTATTAACTCTATCTTTTTTTCTAATTCTACAAGACATTGTCATTATTTGTGTATAGTTATTTAGGCACACCAGATATTTACCACTGTCTTTATTCATTCTTGCACATCAGATCTTCCATTAGGATTATTTTCTTTTGCTTGAAATATATTCACTAAAATTTCCTTTGGTGAGGACCTGTTTTCATCACCAGAAAATGACTTTTTTTAAAAGCTCATTTTTGAAAAGCTGTCTTTTATTCATTACAGAGTGTGAGAATGACAAATATAATCTTTCAGCACGCTGTCTTCTGATTTCCACATTGTCATCATTGCTTTCACTCTGTATTTTGAGTATGTTTGCTTTTACAGTTTTCCTTTTGTCCTTGTCTTTCAATTTAATTAAGATTTTGTTATTTTATTGTGTTATTTATGTGAAGTTAGATGAGGATTTCTTTTTGCTTGGTAGACTTCTTGAATTTGTGAATTGATCTTTTATTAGTTCTAGAAAAGCCTCAGCCATTATCTCAGATATGACCTATCTCATTCTCTCCCTGTTTTGTGTGTGTGTGTGTGTGTGTGTGTGCACGCGTGTGTTGGGGGGTGGGGGTTGGTGTTTTTTGAAACTCCACTTAAACATCTGAGAGCTCATTTTCTAACTCTTCTTTCATCTTTTGTACCTTTTTGTTTCTTCATTCTACATTCTGGATCATTTATTCTGATCTCTTTCAGTTTACGAATTTTCTCCTCAATAGAATTAAGTCTTCTGTTTTTCATTTCTTCATTTCATTTCTGTTCTTCTATTTTTCATTTCTCATTCTCTTTGGTTCTTCTTTACATTCACCAGGTCACTTTTTATAGTGTTTTATTTCCCACATATTTTTTCTTTAAACATAGTGAACATGACTGTTTTATAATGTATGATACTTCACTACCTAAAGTCTTTGCAAGTTTATTTCTACAAATGTCTAATTCTTCCCATGATATAGTGTATCTATGACACTTTCTTTTTATTGTGTGCTAGCTGCTGTCCATGAAAAATTATTTCTGGTCATCTTTTTGAGACTGAAGATGAAGATATTTCTAGCTGGTGTCAAGGAACCTAGTGGCTCTCAGTCCAGCATCACATTAAAAAAAAAAAAAATTAGGGAGGCCTGGGTGACTCAGTTGCTTAAGCATCTCCCATCAGCAGAATGTGACCTTATTTGGCAATAGGGTCTTGCAGATGTAATTTAGTTATGACGAAGTCATCCTGGAGTAGGATGGGCCCTTAATTCAATATTATTGGTGTCCTTATAAGAAGAGGAAACAGAGACACACAGGGAGATCACCATGTTAAGATGGAGGCAGAGATTGGAATGATGCATCTACAAGCTAAAAGATGCCAAGGATTGCCAGCAACCACCAGAAGCTAGGTAAGATCCCACCCTAGAGACTCCCTCAGGTCCCACAGAAAGAACTAACAAAACTTTGTCTTAGACGTTTCATCCCTAGTACTGTCAGATGATAAATTCCTGCTGTTTTTTTAAGATGTATTTATTAATTTGATAGAGAGAGAGAGCACACGCATAAAGGGAGGGGCAAAAGGAGAGACAGTCCTAAGCAGAGTCTCTACTGAACACAGAGCCTAACACAGGGCTCAGTCTCATGACCTGAGATCAGAACCTGAGCTAAAGCCAATAGTTGGATATTTAGCCTGTTGTGCCACAGAGGTGCCCTAAATTTCTGCTATTTTAAGCCACCTAGTATGTGGTACTTTGTTATAGCAGCCCCAGAAATCTAACACACTAATAGGAGAAAAAGTACATCATTGTTCTATGCAGAATTTCATTAGTTTGAAAGAATGTGAGGAAAGCCCAAGTACCAGTGAAAGAATGTCAATTTAAGGATAATATAAACTGTTAGGGGTAAAGATGGAAGCCCTGCTTCTCACAGTGCCTCCAGGAAGTATCAGGACCTCTGATGGTGTTGATGCATTGGACTACTCTAAAAGTGTAGCTCACAAAGCAGGTGGACATCCTGGGGAACAGAGTTGTTGATGTTCCAACAGACAACATGGTCTTAGACAATAAAAATCTTGGTTTCATCCCTGTGGTATGGTTTAATGGGTTTCTTTATCTCCCGTACTTGAGGTGTGATGTAGATGATAATAGACAATAGCACCAAGCAAGATGGTGGAGGAGTAGGAGATCTAAATTTCATCTGGTCCCAGGAATTCAGTTAGATAGTTATCAAACTATTCTGAACACCTATGAACTCAACAGGAGAACAAAGAGAAGAATAACAGTAATTCTATGAACAGAAAAGTGACCACAGTCTTGAAGGTAGGATATATGGAAAAGTGAATCCAAGCTGATATATGGGGGAGACAGACCACAGCGGGAGGGAGCCTCCATCAGTAGGCTATTGGCAAGTGAAAGAGCAGAGGAGCACAAAATCAGAACTTTTAAAAGTCTGCTCTGTGGTGGAGGGATGTCACTCCAGTGGCTAAGCAGAGGGTGGAACACTTGCTGGGACAGTGTGGTCTCAGGACCCTCATGGTCACATAAAAATTGGGGGTGCCTGAGTGTGGCAGACCTCCCAGGTATCAGAGCAGGGAAGCCAGCTGCAAAGATGGAGCCGAGGAGGGGGCTCTCAGCTCAGGGTTGCCATAAACCATGATCCATTGCACAATCAGGACACTGCTCTTTGAGCAAGGACCCCACAAGTGGCAGATCCAGGGAGATCTCCCCTTCCTCCACTGGGAGTAGTGGTGCGGGAGTGCACTAGGGAAATCTGCTGGGTTTGGAGACTCCAAATGGGACCGTGTGTCAGAGATAATAACGCTCAGTCACAAGTCAGGTGAGTGTGGATGGAGACCAGGGAAACAAGTGTGATCGCTTTTCTTTGAGGGTTCACTGAAGAGGTGGGCCAGGAGCTCTCAGCTACTCTGGGACTGGAGATGAGGAGGCCATCATTTTCATTCTCATCCTCCAAAGCTGTACAGAAAGCTTTCAGGGAACAAAAGCTACCAAGACCAAACCCAAGCAGATTACTTAGCCTGGCCCCTGGCAAGGGCAGTGCAATTCTGCCTTGGGCAACCGCATTTGAGAATCACTGCAACAGGCCCCTCCCCCAGAAGAGCAGCAATAACAACCAGCCAAGACCAAGTTTACCAATCAATGAGAACTGAAAATACCAGCACTAGGGGAATACAGCACAGAATTCATGGCTTTTTCCCCATGATTCTTTAGTCTTTCAAAGTTAAATTTTTAAATTTTTGTTATTTTTTCTTTTTCTATTTTTTTAAAGTTTTCCTCTTTCCTATTTTAACTGACATCTTATCAATACCTTTTAAAAAATCTTTTTGAATTCTCATTGTTAGAGTCCTATTCTATCCCTTCATTGTATTTAACCTTGCATTTTGTATACATATAAGTTTTTCATTCTTTAAAATTTTGCAATACAGTTTCTTCTAACAGACCAAAATATACCCTAAATCTAGTGTATGCCTTTGTTCTAAGGAATCACTGCAACAGGCCCCTTTTTCCTCTCTTTTTAAAAAATTTTTTTCTTTCTTTCCTCAACCAACTTCTTATCTTATCAATTCCATTTTAAAAATCTTTTTTAATTTTCATCTTTACAGTCATATTTCATCCCTTCATCATGTTTACCCTGACTTTAGTATATATATGTTCCTCTTTCTTTAAAATTTTGGGAGGCAGTTTCATCTAATGGACCAAATACACCCAAAATCAAGTGCGTGGATGTGTTCACCAGCCTAATCATTCCCTTTCTTTTCCCCCTGATTTTGGGTCTCTTCTGATTTAGTTAGTGTATATTTTTCTGCAGTTCTTGTTACCCTTTTAGCAAAGTAGGGACAGCTAGGGACCTAATCAATACAGACATTAATAAGATGTCAGAACTGGAGTTCAGAACAATAATTATAAAGATGCAAGTTGGGCTTGAAAAAAGCATAGAAAATACTACAGAATCCCTATCTGGAGAAATAAAATCCCTTTCTGGAGAAATAAGAGAACCAAAATCTAACCAAGTTGAAATTTAAAAAGCTATTAATTAGGTACAATAAAAAATGGAGGTTGGATAAATGAGGCAGAAGAGAGAATTAGTGATATAGAAGAACAAATGATAGAGAATAAAGAAGCTGAGCAAAAGAGTGATAAACAACTACTGGATAATGAGGGAAGAATTCGAGATATAACTGATAACATAAGATAAAACAATATTAGAATAATTGGGATCCCAGAAGAAGAAAGAGAGAGAAGAGCAGAAGGTATATTGAAGCAAATAATAGCAGAGGACATCCCTAGTTTGGGGAAGGAAATAAGCATTAAAATCCAGGAGACACAGAGAACCGCCCCCCTTAAAATCAATAAAAATAGGTCAACACTCCATCATCTAATAGTAAAACTTGCAAAAATCAGAGACAAAAAGAAAATCCTGAAAGCAGCTCGGGACAAGAGGTCTGTAACCTAATGGTAGAAATATTAGATTGGCAGCAGACCTATCCAGATACCAGGCAGACCAGAAAGGACGGGCATGATATATTCAGAGCATGAAATGAGAAAAATATGCAGCCATGAATACTATATCCAGCTAGGCTGTCATTGAAAATAGAAGGAGATATAAAAAGCTTCCAGGAGAAACAAAAACTAAAGAATTTGCAAACACCAGACCAGTCCTATAGGAAATACTGAAAGGGGTTCTCTAAGCAAACAGAGAGCCTAAAAGTAACAGACCAGAAAGGAACAGAGACAATAAACAGTAACAGTCACCTTATAGCCTATAAAATGGCACTAAATTCATATCTTTCATTAGTTACCCTGAATGTAACTGGGCTAAATGCCCCAGTCAAAAAACATAGGGTATCAGAATGGATTAGAAAAAAAAACAAAAACAGACCTATTGATATGCTGTCTCCAAGAACCTCATTTAGACCCAAAGACACCTCCAGATTTAAAGTGAGGGGGTGGAAAACAATTTACAATGCTAATGGACATCAGAAGAAAGCTAGGGTGGCAATCCTTATATCAGACAAATTAGATTAAGCCAAAGACTATAATAAGATATGAGGAAGGACACTATATCATGCTCAAAGGGTCTGTCCAACAAGAAGATCTAACAATTTTAAGTATGAATGCCCCTAACATGGGAGCAGCCAACTATATAAACCAATTAATAACAAAATCAAAGAAACATACTGACAATAGTACGATAATAGTAGGGGACTTTAACATTTCCCTCACTGAAATGGCCAAATCATCTAAGCAAAAGATCAACAAGGAAATAAAGGCTTTAAATGACACACTGGATCAGATGGACATCACAGATATATTCAGAACATTCCATCCCAAAGCAACAGAAATCACATTCTTCTCTCGTGCACATGGAACATTCTCCAGAATAGATCACATCCTGAGTCACAAATCAGGTCTCCACTGGTGCCAAAGATTGGGATCATTCCCTGCATATTTTCAGACCACAGTGCTTTGAAATTAGAACTCAACCACAAGAGGAAAGTTGGAAAGAACTCAAATGCATGGAGCCTAAAGAGCCTTCTACTAAAGAATGAATGGTCAGCCAGGAAGTTAAAGAAGAATTTTTAAAATTCATGGAAACGAATGAAAATGAAAGCACAACTGTTCAATATCTTTGGGACACAGCAAAGGCAGTCCTGAGAGGAAAGTATATAGCAATACAAACCTTTCTCAAGAAACAAGAAAAGTCTCAAGTACGCAACCTAACCCTACACCTAAAGGAGCTGGAGAAAGAACAGCAAAGAAAGCCTAAACCCAGAAGGAGAAGAGAAATAATAAAGATCAGAGCAGAATCAATGAAATGGAAACCAAAAGAGCAGTAGAACAGATCAACAAAACTAGGAGCTGTTTCTTTGAAAGAATAATGAGATTGATAAATCCCTGGACAGACTTAACAAAAAGAAAAGAGGAAAGACCCAGCTTAATAAAATGATGAACGAAATGGAGAGACTACAACCACACCAAAGAAATATAAACAATTATAAGAACATATTAAGAGCACCATCAATTTTGACAATCTGGAAGAAATGGATGCATTCCTAGAAATGTATAAACTACCAAAACTGAACCAGAAAGAAATAGAAAACCTGAACAGGCACATAACCAGTAAGGAAATTGAAACATCCATCAAAAATCTCTCAACAAACAAGAGCTCAGGGCCAGATGGCTTCCCAGGGGGAATTCTACCAAACTTTTAAAGAAAAACTAATACCTATTCTCTTGAAACTGTTCCTATAAATAGAAATGGAAGGAAAACTTCCAAACTAATTTTATGAGGCCAGTATTACCTTGAACCCAAAACCAGACAAAGACCCTATCATAAAGGAGAATTACAGACCAATATCCTTGATGAACATGGATGCAAAAATTCTCACCAAAATACTAGCCAGTAGGATCCAACAGTACATTAAAAGGATTATTCATCACAACCAAGTGGGATTTATTTCTGCACTGCAAGTTTGATTCAACAACCACAAATCAATCAATGTAATACAATACATTAATAAAAGAAAGAACAGGAACCATATGAATAAATGCAGAAAAAGCATTTGGCAAAGTACAGCATCCTTTCTTGATCAAAACTGTTCACAGTGTAAGGATAGAGGGTACGTGCCTCAATATCATCAAAGTCATCTATGAAAAACCCACAGTGAATATCATGCTCATTGGGGAAAAACTGAGAGCTTTTCCCCTAAGGTCAGGAACATGGCAGGGATGTCCACTATTACCACAACTATTCAACATAGTACTGGGAGTCCTAGCCTCTGCAATCAGACAACAAAAAGAAATAAAAGGGAAACAACAAAGAAGAAGCCAAACTCTCACTCTTTGCAGATGATATGATACTTTTATGTGGAGAACCCAAGGACTCTCCTCTAAAGCTGCTAGAACTCATACAGGAATTCAGTAAAGTGTCAGGATATAAAATCAGTTCACAGAAATCAGTTGCATTTCTATACACCAACAACAAGACAGAAGAAAGAGAAATTAAGAAGTCGATTCCATTTACAACTGTACCCAAAACCATACAGTACCTAGGAATAAATAGCCAAAGAGGCAAAGAATCTGTACTCAGGAAACCACAGAATACTCATGAAAGAAACTGAGGAAGCCACAAAGAAATGGAAAAACATTCCATGCTCATGGATTGGAAGAACAAATATCGTGAAAATGTCTATGCTACCTAGAGCAATCTACAGATCTATAGATTGCATCTATCAATGCAATCCCTATCAAAATACCATCAACTTTTTTTGAAGAAATGGAACAAATAATCCTAAAATTTGTATGGAAACACAAAAGACCCCAGATAGCCAAAGGAATGTTGAGAAAGAAAACCAAAGTTAGTGGCATCCCAATTCCAGACTTCAAGCTCTATTACAAAGCTGTAATCATCAAGACAGTATCTTACTGGCACAAAATTAGACACATAGATCAGTGGAACAGAATAGAGAGCCCATATATGGACCCTCAAGTCTATGATCAACTAATCTTTGACAAATCAGGAAAGAATGTCCAGTGGAAAAGAGAAAGTCTCTTCAATGAATGGTGTTGGGAAAATTGGACAGCCACTTGCAGAAGGATGAAAATGGACCATTTCCTTACACCACACACAAAAATAGACTCAAAATGGATGAAAGACCTCAATATGAGACAGGAATCCATCAAAATCCTAGAGGAGAACACAGGCAGCAACCTCTTTGACCTCAGTTTCAGGAACTTCTTCCTAGACACATCTCCAAAGACAAGGGAAACAAGGGCAAAAATGAACTATTGGGACTTCATCAAGATCGAAAGCTTTGGCACAGCAAAGGAAACAGTCAACAAAACCAAAAGACAGCTGACAGAATGGGAGAAGATATTAGCAAATGACATATCAGATAAAGGGCTAGTATCCAAAATCTATAAAGAACTTATCAAACTTAACACCCAAAGAACAACTAATCCAATCAAGAAATGGGCAGAAGACATGAACAGACATTTCTGCAAAGAAGACATCCAAATGGCCAACAGACACATGAGAAAGTGCTCGACATCAGTCGGAATCAGAGAAATACAAATCAAAACCACAGTGAGTTACTACCTCACACCAGTCAGAATGGCTAAAATTAGCAAGTCAGGAAATGACAGGTGTTTGCAAGAATACGAAAAAAGGGAAACCCTTCTACATTGTTGGTTTGAACGCAAACTGGTGCAGCCACTCTTAAAAACAGTATGGAGTTTCCTCAAAAAGTTGAAAATAGAGCTACTGTACGACCCAGCAATTGCACTACTGGGTATTTACTCCAAGGATACAAATGTAGTAATCTGAAGGGACACGTGCACCAGAATGTTTATAACAACAAGGTCTGCATAAGCCGAACTATGGAAAAACCCTAGATGTCCATCAACAGATGAATGGATAAAGAATAAGTAGTGTATATATATGCAATGGAATACTATGCAGCCATCAAAAAACTGAAACCTTGCCATTTGCAATGATGTGGATGGAACTAGAGAGTATTAAGCTAAGTGAAATAATTCAATAAGAGAAAGACAAATATCATATGATCTCACTGATTCAAAGAATATGAGAAACAAGACAGGGGATCATAGGGAAAGGGAGAGAAAAATCGAACAAGAAGAAACCAGAGAGGGAGAGAAACCATAAGAGACTCTTAATCTCAGGAAACAAACAGGATTGCTGGAGTAGAGAGGAGTGGGAGGGATGGCATGGCTGGATGATGGACATTGGGGAGGGTATGTGCTATGGTGAGTGTTGTGAATTGTGTAAGACTGATGAATCACAGACCTGTACCCCTGAAACAAAGAATACATTATATGTTAACTTAAAAAAAGGGGGGGTATGCACTCTTTATCTTAAAAGTTGTGTATTAAATATTTCTCAAAATTTTGAAAAAAAATAGACAATAGCACCCTAGAAGACAGATTGAGGGCCCAAAGATGTCAATGGAATATGGAAAATCCTGTGGAGTTTCCTCAAAAATTTAAGAATAGGACTATCATATGATCCAACACTCCCACTTCCTGTTACTTGTTCAAAGGAATTGAAAACAGGATCTCAGAAAGATACTTGCTCTCTTAGGTTCATTATAGCATTATTCACAATAGCCAAGATGAGAAAATAATCTAACTTGTCCATCAGTTGATGAATGGATAAAGAAATGTGATATATACATAAAATAGAATATTATCCTGCCCTGCTAAAGAAGGAAATTCTGTCTTATAAACATGGGTGAACAAAGAGGACATTATACTAAGTGAAATAAACCATCATAGCAGGACAAATACTGCATGATTGCACTTAAATAAAATATCTAAAATAGTCACATTCATAGAAGCAGAAAGAAGTACGGGGCTGCCAGTGGCTGGGTGTAAAAGGAAACAGGGAGATGCTGTACAATGGCTATTGAGTTTCAGTAGTGCAAGATGAAAAAGGTCTAGAGATCTGTTGTTGCAGTGTGCATATGGTTAACAAGACTGTACTATACACTTAAAAATTTGTTAAGAGAGTGGATCTCATGTGTCTTTTCACCACAATAAAAAATAATTTAGGGGCACCTAGCTGGCTTAGTCTGTAGAATACACAACTCTTGATCTCAAGGTCATGAGTTCAAGCCCCACAGTGGGCATGGAGCCTACTTTAAAAATAAAAATTAATTAGTTAATAATTTAGCTATTATAATGGCAAACATTCAAAACATGGACAACAAACTGTTGACAAGGCTATGGGGAAATAAGTACTCTCATACTTTGCTGATAGGAATGCAAAATTATACAACTTTTATGGCATTATTGGAAATATTACATCTGAACATCCTCCAGAAATCCTTTGACCTGGCAATCCTAATTCAAGGAATCTGTTCCATAAATACACTGGCAAATATAAAAAGATAAATGCACAAAACTATTCTGTGCAAGACTAGTATCAAGACTATTTGTAAGACTAGTATCAAAAACATAATAGAGTACCATGCAGCATTAAAAAAAGAGTGAGAAATATCTCCATTGTTATGGACTGAATGTTTGTGTGCACCCCTTTCCTCCACAGAATTCATATGTTGAAACACTAACCCTCAATATGGTATCTCCTTTGGGAGATAATTAGGTTTAAATAAGATCATGAGGGTGGGACCCCCTGATGGGATTTACTATCCTTATAAAAAGAGGATATCTAGACATATATACTAAAACAATTATGGATGCACGAATAGAATATCTTTGGTTTTCTTCAAAAAATGCAGAGGGGAAAGAATAAGTAAAGATACACATGAAACAAGGTTAGCCATGGGTGATCATTGAAACTGAGTTCATTATGCTAATCTACTTATCTTTCCACATAATAGGAAGATTACCTAGCACAGTCTTCCAAAGAATAAGCAAATTCATGTATCTTGGTTCCCTGAAGTTTTGGCAGAGAATAAAAGAAAAAAAACATTTTCTTCTACACTTTCAAATCCAGTGGTTGGAGTTCGTGAATCAAATTGACAAAGACGGATTAGTAGGAGAAATAGGTTTATTGCATATGCATATGGGGGGCCTCACAGAAATGAAATGAAAATCCCAAAGAGGTGATCGGACCCAGGGGCTTATATAGTATTTTAACAAAGGGTAATAAATTTTTATAGAAGGAGAGTGTATTATGCTAAGTGAAAAAATTCAGTCAGAGAAAGACAAACATCATCTGATTTCACACCTATGTGGAATTGAAGAAACAAAACAGATAAACATAGGGGAAGGCTGGCAGGGGGGGAGAGAGAGACTGTAAAAGACTAACTATAGAGGATAAATTTAGGATTGTTGGAGGGGAAGTGGGCGGGGGGATGGGTTAGATGAGTGATGGGTATTTTTTTTTAAAGATTTTATTTATTTAACAGACAGAGATCACAAGTAAGCAGAGAGGCAGGCAGAGAGAGAGGAGGCTCCCCGCTGAGCAGAGAGCCCGATGTGGGGCTCGATCCCAGGACCCGAAGGCAGAGGCTTTAACCCACTGAGCCACCCAGGCGTCCCGAGGGATGGGTATTAAAGAGGGCACTTGTGATGAGCGCTGGATGTTATATGTGAGTAATGAATCACTAAATTCTACTTCTGAAACCAGCATTACACTGTATGCTAACTAACTAGAATTTAAATAAGAACTAGAAACAAACAAAAAAATTGCACAGAAGTTAAAAGACAAAGGAAAAGGGGTTGAAGCTTTTAGGAGTAGTACATTAGGGAAGGTGGCTTAAAAAAATTAGAACTTTCTTTCTTTCCCTCTCATTTAGTCTTGGGCGGGATTGGCAGATCCATGACCATTAAGGATCCAGAGTCTTTCCACCTTTTCGCTCTGCCATCTTCAACACATGGCTTTCCACCTCATCATTCCTGCTTGCTCCTTGAGTCCAGCCATGATATCCATATTCCAGTGAACAGAGAGAAGAAAGGATGAACAGCATGCCTCTCTGTCATGATCGTAACTAGTTTTTGTGTTAGGTACAAAGTTCTAAAAATCCATCACGTATTTCATTAGAGCCCAGAGTCCTGATACAAGGGATTCGTCTTACAAAGTAGGAGGTTCCTCACATTTCCACCTTATGGCTACTATTTCCTGGTAGCAACAAAGTAAAATATCACACTTTTTTCCACCAACTCTCTTTGCCAGTGTATGCAAGCAGAAATTCAAATAAAAGGACTTCTGGTATGGAAAATGGCAAGTCTTATACCATAAAACTTCAAAACCAATATAATATTGGTATAAGAACCCCAAAGGAGCCCTTACATCATTAAAAATGGAGTGAAAATATTAAAATCGAATTTTCAAAGACCAAAGATATATGATATTTTGCATAGATGTGGGTAAGATGTTTCAGTGGTACCATCCTGGGACTGAAATAAAAGAGAACTGGTGTTTGTATGTATACTCATGTATACTTTTTCCTGAATTCTCATCATCTTTAATTTTCTTGATCCTGGAAAAGGCTTACTCAACCCTGAGGCTCTTTTTGTAATAAAACCTTTCCAGAGGTCTCTGGTTTGATGGCACTTAATAAATCTTTAAAACAGTAAAATTGAGAAAAACATTTTTTAGATGCCCCAGGATGATATTCTATCTCACAAGCATTAGGATTAATACTCAAGGAAAAGAATTTCTCACAATAGTCTGGAGATCTCTAAGAGCTCACTCCCTAGTGAATGAAACTAAAACTTTTAAAACAGGCTGATGATTAGATTATTATGGATAATCTGGTCCCTGATCCAGTAGTGATTCTCAACCATCAGCAACTTGATGATGGGTAGGCTACAAGGAATCATAAAGAAAGAAGTAAAAGACATTTCAATCCTGTCTGGTGATGCATATCTCATTATTCCAGGCAAAAATGAGATATCCAGCTGTTAAAAACTTTTATCTGAATTTCAGACGAGTAATGAAATGTCTGCTTAGAAAAAATGGAGTATTATACCTACTTGTGGAGAATATATCCTGTTTTACTTTTTAAAGAGACATGAAATAAAATCATTTTCTTTCCTTAATAATTTGCATGTATAGTTTATAAGATGTGACTATAAGCCACACTTACCTTACCATTGTGGGGACCCATTAGGACCCCAAGAGTTGGTATAAAAATTATTTTAAAGGGAAAACATTTGAGTTACAGAAGATGCAGAAAGAAATCTTTTCTGAACTTCCCATACCTGGCTAAAGCAGAGCCTCCAGAAAAATACAGCTCTCACGAATCCCCCTTTGAGGGAGTCCCTGCAAATTCAGCTTTCCATGGAGACAGACTCCCCATTTCTGTGAGCATCAAAAAGCCCAACAGAACCCTCTCTACTTTGCCACCGAAGCCTTCGATGTCCCCTTGTTATGTTGGTGTATAAACCTTTATTCTGGCTATTCAGTGAGTTACTCATTACCGAGAAACTATCAAGGGTATATGTACCTGAACTTTGTCTTTTCTCTTATTAATCTTTTCATTATCACCACACCCAGCCATTCAAATCTAAGGTAGTAGAAGAAAAGATTTCCTCCCAACTAGGCATTTTAGTGGAAGGGGAGAAATTTGGCCACTGGGGGAAAAAAAGAGCCAACTTCAAAATAGGTAAGTGCTTTATTTGTTGTCTGAGCCTGAGAGATAGTATTTCAGATTGCTCTGAAAGAATGGCTCAAAAGCTTGTCAGTACACAGGGGATTATATACAAAAAAGGGGAAGAGGTATATATGCTTGTGAGCAGCTCTCTCCAAGGAATAATTACATGTCACATGGTATAATTTGTTCAGGTGTAAAAATCAAGGTTTATTGATTTCCACATAGTCATGAGAAAGATCCTTAGATCATCTTAATATGTCATGTTTCTTTTTTTTATATGTCATGTTTCTATCATATCTGATTGTTTAAAAACATTGCTTGCACTGTTAAAAACATTCCACATTCCACTTAACTGTTGTTTTGTTTTTTCCATTCTTCTTGTTTTTGGTTTCTCCTTGAGGTCACTTGAGACAGTCACAGGAGGCTGACATCAGTCATCTACTGCAATTTCAGTGCACAAATTATCACCGGCACAGGGGAGCCCTACCAGCATGGTTGACTCTAGGTCCTCAGGAGCAGCCTCGGCAGCATTCAGAGCAGTGGACTGGAGTTGTGGTATCTGCCTTCATTCAGCCTCCCTACTACTACCTTCTGCTTAAATTTCCACTCTGTCCTAAACCATTATCCCCATGCCCTCTGCTCTTCCCTCACAGGTAGAAATGCGTTACGTTACTGTAGGGGCAGAGACTCATCTTAGGGGAAACCAACCATGAGAGCTTGAGCCTAAGCATGCAATGTAAGCTTCCTGGAGAAATTTTAAGGAAGAAAAAAACACAGAATGTGGTGTGAGAACTGGGCTGGGAAGAGAGGAGGATGTGTCCTACATTAATGAGTTCAGTTTGGGATTTTAAAGTATTATTTTTAAACTTGCCCCAGAACTCCTCCCTAGAAGACTCTCCTTTGCCTTGGGAAAACACCTCAGTAGACTTTGGTGAGAGACAAGCTCCAGGTATGATTGGAAGGGCAGAGGAATGACACAAGAAGAGCTAAATGGCCTAGTCTACATCATAAAGAATCTGGAGTTTCTGAGAAACCCTTCAGAGAAAACTCAGGATCTTGCAGCTCAGAAGGCTGGAACCCTCCTGGAGAAAGAGGGCTGGGGAGATAAGAGTCAAGGAACTGAAGAATGAGGAGTTCGAGTAGCACTTGACTATAATTCCCTTTGTTACCTCCACCCCACTTCACCAGAAAAGACCTGTGGTAAAAGGCTGCTCTACCTATCTGCCCTGCATCCATCATAGTTTGTGAACAGTGACAACAGCACCCAGACTGGCTGTGTTCCACATTCGTGGGAAGAAGTATGGATACAGGAAGAAAGATGGGTGAGGTGGAGAGTCTAGCAGAGGCACAGGGAACAAAGGACAATGACCAGGAGACTTCCCGAGAGTGTGGGCATGGAGCTCCAACCAATCTCATGTCACATTAATATATGGTATGCCCACAGAAGACCAGGCCAGTTAGAGTCGTGTGAGAGCTTTGATGTGGGAAACAAAGGCAGAAGAAAAATTATTACATTTCCTTACTACTTACAGCCCATTGACAAGTCCTTGAAACCGGCAGAGGGACCTTCCTCTAGGGACTCAGTTGCTTCCATGTTAATACTTTGCTAAGGGCAGAAGGCAGTCTTAGCCTGACCCCCAGGATCCTGTTAAGTCTACTTTAACATACAAAAGTTTCCTTTGGAAACTTCATCTCTACCCCTCAAAATATATGTTGGCAAACATACCCTAAGCATATAACCCACTGTATACATCTGAAGGGTATAACTTCATGACTGAGTTTTTACTAAACAGTAATAAATGATCTTTCCTAATAATAGCTAGCCACCTCAGGATCCTGGAAACCTTCCTTACAAAATAACTTGGAAACTTATTCTATCCCTAACCCCCTCCCAACTTGAAAGTATATAATGGGCCACTCCTCATGATCCCAGTGCAGCTCTTTCTGCCCACAGGTCCCGTTCCTGTGCTTTAATAAAACCAACTTTTTGCACCAAAGATGTCTCAAGAATTCTTTCTTAGCTGTCAGCTTTGAAAACTAATGTCTTCCTCATCAAGACTGACACTTGATTACACTACTTTGAGGTTCCTCTTCCAGCCAGCTCCAAATCCTGAACAGATTCCCTAAAGTAAGTGGCTCCTCCCCTCCCACTGGTGCCCCAGGGATCCTTTCCAGTCTTATCGGCAGCTCCTATGTTCCCTTTGGTCCCAGGCCCTTGGCTGTTAACAAATGATTCAAGAAGATAATTTAGGTGATACAAACAAATTTTATTTAAAAGCTTCATGAAGCAGACAATTTCCTTTCGGAGAATTGCAAAATGGGAAAAAGGCAATAAGTTTTTGCATGGTTAAAAAGTATTGAAAAATAAAATTCGCCTGAATCAGCTTGAAGTTCTAATTGGCTTTATAACAGGAAGCTAAGCATGAGTGACAAGGAGGATGGACCTTAGCCATCCTGATGGGGAGCCCCAAGAGAGGACCACCATCTAGCAGGTGATTTGGTTTGTGGTTACAACAGTTAGAGTGAAGTTTATTGTGCTTGTTGCATTCCTGTCAAAAGCAGCCCCTTTGTCCTTCTTTGACCTATGTCTCTAGAATACAAATAACACACTTTCCTTCCCCCAAGAATCATCTTGGGAAAAGATATGCACAGTTGGCTAATTATGTATAAATGTAGGCCTGTCATTCAAATGTTGTCACCTCAGGATTCGTGCAAAAGAATTGATACAGACCCACAGCCCAGAGTTTCCTGGACCTTTGCCTCTCGTGACTGGCCCACTCCCCCCTTGGAGCATACTTTAATAAAACTTTGCTTGCTTTACTTTCATTTGCCAATTTCTTTCTTTCTTTTTCTTTTTCTTTTTCTTTTTTTTTATCTATATGAATGACAGGTGTTAGCTAAGCTAATTGTAATTCTTTACTCTAGCAGCGAAAAGAACTGAGGCTTCTTTCCCTTTCCATCTAACCTCTGGTAACATCTTTATTAAATAACTCATGAATGGGGTGGCACCCCAGCCAGCATGTAGAGGGATACTGTGAGGTGTTCTACAAAATGGAAGGTTTTTATAGATGGGAGGGTGGCAAGAAAGTTATTAGTGAAAAAAGGAGTGTTCCAGAGGGGGCTCTTTCCTAGAGGAAAGAGCAGGATGGCTTCTCACACAGCTTACCTCATCTTTCTTCAGTGGATGGAGAGGACCAGATAACAGATTCATTGTTGCTGATGGATAGAAAAATTTCCTGACTGACTGGTTAAGGATAGGTTTCTGGGGGAGGCTAAAACTGCACTTAGTTTAGGTATTAAGCCCCAGTTTGGAAATCCAGGCTAAGTCACACCATTTGGGGCCTGTGGCTTTCTTTTTAATAGAAGAAAGAACAAGGAAGAGACAAATAGAAAATATCTGATTGGCTAGGTCCACAGAGTCAACCTTGTTTAGAGTGAGAAGGCCCAGAGCTGGCGTGGCTTTGGGGATTGGCTGACTGAATACACTACATTTCTAGTCAAGCAGAGCACTTTCAGGGACATGGAAGTATTATTATCTAAATTTTAGTTTGTTGATGTGGCACTCCAAGCAGGAGTAGCTCCATCTAAGACCTACACGTTTTTTTCAGTAGCTTTCAAAATCAGTTTTGCCCTCAGCTTTCATTTGTACTTTTCATTACACTACCTTATTGATTTTATTTATTTCTATATCCCTTACAGGTTACAAGTCAGTTGACAGGTATATACTCTGCAAATATCTATGTCAAGACTCTGTCTTGTCTTTCACTCTTGTAATGGTATCTTCTGGGGGAACTGTAGCTCTTACTTTTAATATAGCCCAGCTTATCAATGTATCACCTTTTCCCTAAATGGCTAGTGCTTTTTTTTTATGAAGACTTTGCCAACCTCAAGGTCAGGAAAATATGCTTTCTTCTAGAAGCTTTATTAGGCAACAACAACACTGACTCAGGGAGATATCAGCACTGCCATATTTATAGGAGCATTATTTACAATAGCCACAATGTGGAAAAACCAAAGTGTACATTGGTGGATAAATGGACAGAGTAATTTGTGATATGTATATAGTATGAATATGATTCATATTATTCAGCTATTAGAAAAATGAGGAAATCCAACCATTTGTGACAACATAGGTAGACTTTGAGAGCACTTCGCTAAGTGAAATAAGTCAGACAGAAAAAGACAAATACCATATGACCTTACTTAGATGTGGAATATTAAAACAACAAAGCAAACATAGAAAAAGAGGTCAGACTCTGGTTATCGGAGGCAGGAGACAAGGGGAAGTAGAATTAGAGGAAGACAGTCAAAAGGTGCAAACTTCCAGTTATAAATAAATAGTAGAGGTAAAATGTACAACATGATTACTAGAGCAAACACTGCTGTGTGGTGTGTAAGTTAAGAGAGTAAATCCTAAGAGTTCTCATTACAAGGGGAAAAATTTTTTTCCAATTTCTTTTTATTGTATCTGTATGAATGATGGATGTTAACTAAGCTAATTATGGCAGTTATTTCACAATATACGTAAGTAGAATCTTTATGCTGTATCCTTGAAATTCATACAGTGTTGTATGTCAATTACAACTCAATATAAACCTGGAGGGCATTACATTTAGATCTATTATCTTTCCTGAATTCATTTTTGCAAAGGACATGAGTAGGAATTCCAGACATACTTATTTTACTTACAGATATCCAACTGACATGACGACATTTATTAAAAAGGCCATCCAAACCCCCTTATAGTATCTTTATAATAAATTAAAGGTAGTCTGTTTCTGGACTTTGTATTCTGTCCAACTGGTCCATTTGTCTATCCTCCAACCAATACCACATCGTATTTACTATTACTCTAAGTCTTGATGTCTAGTAGCAATATCCACCAACCTTGTTCTTCTTAAAGAAAACCTTTGCTATATTTGGTTCATTTGTTCTCATATGTATTTTAGAATCAGCTTGACTATTTCCTACTTACCTGGTGGGATTTTGATTGGGATAAAGTTAAATCTATTTATCAATTTGGGAGAACTCAAATTATTACAATATTGAATCTTCTAATCCATTAGCATGGGACAACCACCCCCCCTCCACCATTTGTTCAGAGCCACTTTAATTTCCCTCAGTAATATTTTATAGTTTTTGATGTACAGTTCTTACACATTTTTTGGTAGATTTATTACAAGGAGTTTTTTTCCCCCATTTTTTTTGAAGTTGTGAACCATCATCTTTTAAAAGTCTTTTTTTGTTGTTGTTGCTCCACAAAAAACTATAATTGAGTTTTGTTGACCTAATTTCAAGAACTTGTTAAACTTATTTATGAATTCTAATAGTTTTTCTATGGAGTCTTTTGGATTTTATAAGTACAGCATCTTGTTGAGTGACGATTTCTTTCACCTTTTCTCTGTTAATGTGGCAAGTTATGTGATTGATATTCAAATGGTAAACCAACCTTGAATTCCTGAAATCAACCCCACTTGTTCATGGTCTTTTCTATTTGTTAAAATTGTTTAGAATGTTTTTGTAGAAATGGACCTGCAATTTTCTTTTCTCATATGTTTTGGAATTGGGATTATACTGACCTTAAGAAAGAGCTGGAAGTATTCTCTCTTTCTCTATTCTTTGAAAGGGTTTGTAAAAGATTGCTGTTGTTTCTTTATTAGTTGATTAGAATGCATCATTGAAACCATTTAAGTTTCAATGCAATAGATTCAGATTTTAGAATAGATATATGAACTTGTTAATTTCTTCTTGTATTCAATTTGGTAAACTATGTTTCCTAGGGATCTTTAAATTTCACCAAAATTTTTAATAGCATATAATTATTCACTATATCCCTTATTGTTTTTTCAATATCTGGAGAATTTCAGGGATGTTCCATTTTTTTCTCTTCATATTGGCAATTCATGAGAGCATACAAAAGGCTCTACCAATTTTATCATTCTTTTCCAATAATACTTTCTGTTTTGCTTATTTTCTCTTCAAACATTTGTTTTTTGTTTTATAAATCTCTTTTCTTTCATTTAGTTCAGGATTTTAAATTCTGCATATATTTTAATCTTTATAAGATAATAAATTACTGCTTTATATGTCTAATATTTAGTTACATTTACCCTCATATTATCCTTTTTCACTTACTTTAATTACGGCCCCATGTTTCCATGCTTTTATATGAGATTCTTTTTCTTATTTCTGTAGAATTCCCTTTAGTAATTCTTTTAGTGCACATCTACTAGCGATAAATGTTTTCTATTTTGTTTGTTCTAAAATATACTCAATTTGCCTTCATTTTTGAAGAATATTTTGGTTTGTGAGGTTCAAGATGAGCAATTATTTTCTTTCAGCTCTTTTAATTTTTTTTTTTTCCTTTAGGAAGAGAGAGAGAGATTATGAGCAGGACAGGGGATGCAAGGGAGAGGGAGAGAAAGAATCCTAAGTAGGCTCCATGCCCAGCACAAAGCCTGATGCAGGATTGATCTCACAACCCTGAGATCATGACCTAAGCCTAAATCAAGAGTTGGATACTCAACTGGCTGAGCCACACAGGTGCCCTGATTTCTTTCAGTGTTTTTAAATGTTATTTCAAGAGTCTTGAAACTTCCATCATTTCAGTTGAGAAGTCAACTATCATTCTTTTTGTTGCTCTTGACATTATAGTGCTTTTTTTTTTTTTCCATCGAGTCACTTTAAAGATTTTCCTTTGGTCTTTGGTTTTACCTAAAACATGGTTAGATGAAGTTTAATTAATATTCTGCCTTGTGTTTGTAAATTTGCATCTGACGTTTTTTGTTGTCTTTATCTTTCATTAGTTTCAGATAATTTACAGCCATTGTTTATAAAAATATTCTTTCTGACCCATTCTTATACTTTTCTCTTTTGAATACTTCAATTTCAAGAATACATAATACTCTTTTCTGTATTACCCATCCTTTGTTATTCATTATGATTCCAACTGCATATTTTGTTGAACTTTCTTCTACTTCACTAACTTTTGATCTTGTATAGCTCACCTGCTTTAAACCACTTATTGAGTCCTTAATTGCAGATGTTGTATGTTTCTGTTCTAATATTTCTATTTGCTTTCTTTATTATGAATTCAAATTTTCTTGTCAAATTCTCCATTTTTTTCTTCAGAATTTTGACATTAACCATAGTTATCTTAATTTCCTTTTCTAATAATTCCAATATCCGAGTTTCCTTGGGATTGTTTTTATTTTCCTTTTTTTCTCTTGTTTTTAATCATAAGGTAGACCATGCCTACCTTATTTTTTACCAAATGTTGGGCATTGTGTATGAAAATCTTTCTTCCAAGAAGATTTAGTCTTTCTTTTGCTTGCAGATAAAATGGACAACGAATATTCTGTTCTAATTAGGCTCAATCTAGTTCTAGTTCAACTGGTACTCTTTGGTCACAGCTTCCAGGTGTTCCAACTGAGAAACTGTGGGGGCCTGAACTCTAATAATTCTCTTCTTAGTACTGAGATATTGCCAAAACAGTTGCTCTACTTTCAGATATTTTTATTTGGCCTCTAGCCTCCATCCCAGCACAACTTCAAAATTTAGCAAATGCCTTAAGTAAAATCCAGTAGAGTATGAAGATTAGTTGCTTACCTCTCTCATAAAAATCTAGCTTCTAAGTCTCTAATTCTGTTTCTCTTGTATAGACTGTGAAAAACTCTATTGATTTTTCTGCTCTTTCTCACAATCATTTCTTTAATCTTTTTTTTTGAAGATTTTAATTTATTTATTTGATAAAGAGAGAAGGCACAAGCAGGTGAAGCAGCAGGCAGAGAGGGAGAGGGAGAAGCAGGCTCCTAGCTGAGCAGGAAGCCCCACGCAGGGCTTGATCCCAGGACCCCAAGATCATGACCCAAGCCAAAGGTAGATGCTTAACCAACTGAGCCACCCTGTTGCCCCTTCCTTAATCCTTTTGCCTGAATTTTTGACCTGTTGCTCTACAACAAGTGTCAACAAATGCCCTGAGGAAAAAAGTATACTGTCAGTCAATTCTCTACACAGTTCCTCTTTCCCCAAGATTTTATCCTTTTAATTTCTATTTTCCTCAGCAGCACTTTGAGGCTTTCAAATGTATTTCTAAACTACATATTTAATTGATTTTTCTAACTATTCTTAGAGGAAATATTGTTTGATCCAATCTATTCTGTCATACCTGGAAGTTGGTTATCTTTTTTAAACACAAGTTTTATTATATTCTCCCCAGCTTGAGTTCCTTATTGCTTACAGCATAAAATCCAAACTTCTTGCTGGGCTGGACAAGTTTCTTTTCACCATCTGGTGCTAGTGTATCTTTCTAATCTCATATTCTGGTGTTCCCTTTTATTCTTCCTATAATTCAGTCAAATTAAGCTCTTCATCAATCATCACATACATGATGCTTTTCCACCTTTTCAAACTTTTTCATATGCTATATCTCTTGTTATAAATTTAGTTTCCCTTCATAACTCTTCCCAAGTTACTACTGATCTCTAAGGCTCATCTTAATTGCCACTTTCTCTGTGAAGCCTTTGCCAGTGTTCCAAGACAAAGTTAGATGTTCTTTCCTTTATATGCTCATGTTGATGCTTCCATTTAAATACTCTTTTTAAAAATAATATCTGTTAATATATCTATCTTCTCTAGCTTATCCAACAGACTCGAGAAACTTGAAGGCAAGTGTGTGATATTATGAATGTTTGAATCTTCAATGACCAGCATAGTGCTTGGCATTATAATAAACTCAGGTTTAGGAGACTTTAATACTTTTTCACTAAGATCCCTTGATCTTTTTAATACTTGCCATTCTAACCATTCCATTTACCCTCTTGTCTGTCACAGCCCAACTTTCACCACAATGGTCTACTCCATATTAATTACCTTAATTTCTCCATATTAATTACCATGTTAATTACCTTAATTTCTCCATTATCCAATATTTCTTCTTCTACCCAAATCTGGAATGCTCTCACTACTTTATAGAAACAACACTTTTGAAACCCCTAATAATTTTCTCTCTTATTACGTATCTTCTTTTAAAATAATTTGTGTATGAGATATACAAATGGCTGAAAAGGTGTCCAACATCACTAATCATTGGAGAAATTCAAGTCAAAACCACAATGAGATATCATTTCTCACCCGTAAGAATTACTATTATCAAAAAGAGAAAAAAATAACAAGTGTTGACAAGGAAGGGAACCCTTATGCACAGTTGGTGGGAATGTAGATTGATGCAGCCAATATGGAAAACAGTATGAAGTTTCCTCAAAAAAGTTAAAAATATAACTACCATATTATCCAGCTCTTCTAATTCTGCATATTTATTCAAAGGAAATGAAATCACTAACTCAAAAAGATATCTGTACCCCTATGTTAATTGCAGCATCATTTACAATTATCAAGACATATAAACAAACTAAGTGTCTGTTAATGGATGAATGGATAAAGAAGTTGTGTGTATGTGTGTGTATGCATATTCCAAGCATATGGAAATTCTGTCATTTGTAAGAACATGGATGGACCTCGAAGGTGTTATGCTAAGTGAGATAGGTCAAACAGTTAAAGGCAAATACTGTATGATCTCACTTAGATGGAGAATTTTTTAAAAAATCAAACTCATAGATACAGAGAACAGATTGTGATGTTGCTAGAGGCAAATGGGCGAAATGAGTGAAGGTGGTCAAAAGGAATAAAATTCCAGTTATAATATAACTGGAACCCATGGGGGTGTAATGTACAACATGGTGACTATAGTCAACAATACTGTATTATATATTTTAAGGTTACCAAGAGAACAAATCTTAAAAGCTCTCATTGTAAGAAAAAAATTTGTAACATATATGTAGTGTTGAATGTTAATTAAACATTGTGGTAGTCATCTCATGTTATATACATATATCAAATCTTTGTGTTTTAGACCTAAAACTAATACAATGTGATATATGTCAATTATATCTGAATTAAAATTAATTAATTTAAAAATCTTTTCTATATAATTTGTTTATTTGATAGACTGTTAAAAACTGCTAGTTGAGATTTTGTAGATTTTTAAAAATTTTTTTAATTGAATTTTATTTTTCCAGTGTTCCAAGATTCATTGTTTTATGCACCACACGCTGTGGTCCATGCAGTACGTGCCCTCCTTAATACCCACCACCAGGCTCACCTAACCCCCCACCCCCTCTCCCCTCTTGTTTCTCAGAGTTTTTGTGGATATTTATATCAGAAGGTCTTACACTTAGTAAGTCAGACAACAAATAAAGTTCTCACTCAAAGGTCTTACTAAAGTACCATCCCTCTATGGCTCCTTTGTCTGAGCGATGACTGCTGATCTTCATATTCTTTAAATCTCTTTCCTCAACTTGAGACAATACACCATTCTGACACTTTTTTATTTCCACTTCTTTTATATTGAATTTTGTGGGAATGAAAGAGATTTCAAAGGGTAAGTGGTCAAATACGACTGACTGTGACCTGCTGAATGATGAGCAATGCCTCTACAATTTTGACCAAGAGATAGCAATGGGGATTGCATCATAGCCTAAACACAAAGGTTTGCAGCTAGCGTAGTTGTGGTTACAGGCAATTCTTCCCTTCCTGTTGTGCACAGGCATGAATAAGGGCTGAGGATAAGAATACCACAGGTTACTGAGCAAAAATCCCTGGTGTCTATTTTGGAGTAAGAAGAGGTGGAGCCCAAGTTATCAAGAAATGGGGCTAAGGAAGGGAAAAAAAAAAAAACTAAAAGAATGAGGGGAAGCTGCATTAGGTTATAAGCTAAAAGGTTGTTTGGTAACATATCTGAACTGTACACTGGTCATAATGATCGGGCATGTGTCT
Organism: Martes martes; assembly: GCF_963455335.1. Classification (NCBI taxonomy): domain Eukaryota; kingdom Metazoa; phylum Chordata; class Mammalia; order Carnivora; family Mustelidae; genus Martes; species Martes martes. The sequence goes on along the minus strand of NC_137893.1, from coordinate 125,151,235 downwards.
GAAAGGAGTAGGAGGAACTGCTCAATCTCATAGTGGCAATGCACAAAATTGTCAACTGGAACTCCTAGTGCTACCCAATTTTTTATTCCCACACTAGAATGGGTACTAGGAAAGACTTTGGCACCATGTAAACTTCTCTAGTTCCCTTTTTTTCTCCTATTCCAGATCTGGGGTTTTTTAAAATTCCCAAGTCCTCTATTTTTAGAGAACTTGGGAATTAGAAAGTTCTCCCAAGTTCTCTATTTTTATCCCTTTCTTTACAGTTTCATTTGCCTATCTGCTTTCAGGGATCTCTCTGCAGACATCTCTGCTGGCTTCTAAGAATCTCTGAGCTTAGGAAATCTCTAAATGTATATCTCTAACCTTATACTTTGCACAAAAGCCACATATTTGTAACTTTCTACTAGTTATTACCACTTTCACATCCTTTCATCTCAAATTCATCATCTTCCTCCTTGCACTTTTCCTGACTTTCCTATTTCTTGTACTTACCCAGACTGAGCCTTTGTTTTGTCATCACAAAATGAATATAGTATTTTCCATATAGAGTTGTGAGGGCAAGAAACAAACTATGTGAAACACCGCCATTGCTGGCACACAGGGCTCAATAAATTGTTCTTCTTTATAAAAGTAGTACATTTATTCTCCTGGTATCCTGATCATTTAAGTTCATGGTAACTCCTGCTTCTCTGCATACTCATTCTCTATATTCAATTATACTAAGTTCTATCATATAAATTCCAAAATATCTGGCCTCATTCTCTGCTTTAGATCCTTTTTTCTCCCACATTTTATTATGAAAAATTTTAAACATAGCAAGTTGAAAGAATTTTGTAACAAACATCCTTATGTCTACCATCTAGCTTCTACTGTGGACATGTTATTACACTTGCTTTATTTCATATATTTCCATCTATCAATTTATATTAATTTTTGATACATGTCAAAGTAAATAACAGATATAAGTACACTTCCCTCTAAGTATTGCCGGTATGCATGTCATTAACTAGGGATCTATATTTGTTGACAGTTTTTCTTCTACAATAAAACTTACATATAATATAATGTACAAATCTTATGTGTACATTCACTGATTTTAACAAATGAATATACCTTTAACCCAAATCTCTATCAAAACATAGAATACTACCATCACACTGAAGATTTTCCTCATGCCCCTTCCTAATCATTCCCCATTTTTCCTCCCCAAAGCAACCACTGCTTTGATTTTTTTGAACCATAGATGAGTTTTGTCAGGCCCTTATTTACTCACACCAACTTAGACTATTAAATAGTCTTCTAATTCGTATCTTGCCTCAACTATAATTACTCTTTACCTACCATAATTCATGGCCTATCCAGAAGCTAAAATAGTCTCCTGACACACACTTTGTCATGCCACCGCAGCACCCAATCATTTCATAAATTCCCCATTGTCTGTGACTTGCAAGCTGCCAATATAACACCTTCCCCACTGTGGCCCCCACCTATTTTCAGCTTCTTCTCCACCATTCCTGATGTATAAACTTTTGAAACTCTCTCAAGGCATTATACACTGCCTTAGGTTTAGTTAGTTGTAGAAAGCCAGACCAAAAGCACCTTGAAGATGACAGCAATGTCCCAAGTTTTTTTTTTAATCACACGATATGTGAGAATATTTCCTTGCACCATAATCAGCAATCAGTACATATTCATGGGATGAACTGATGACAAATTTGAAAAAGGGAATGAATGAGATTGGAAAAGGAAATGTCTTTAACTTTCTGACACTACTCTGGTATCAATTTAGATTTAGATTTAGTTATATTTACTATGTGTATCTTGTAAAAATGTGGTGAGGGAGTCATGCAAAAAAGTCTCCAAGGAACCCTACAAGATTTAGAGATGAGGAAAAGAGAAATATTCAGTGGGCAAGAAGGGGGATCCTTTGAAAACTTTTTATTAGGATTCTAGAGTATAACCTCATGCCACTGGTGTGGAGATGGAAATTTTGATTTTTCTAAGTTATATCCCACATTGTCAACTAAAGACTAATTTTCCAATTTTAAAGGTAGAGCTTAGAACCATGGATCTCAATCTTGGCTGCATATTGTCAGTATCAAGAGAGCTTTTAAAATTTCCTGATGCCCAGGATCCTCCCTCAAAGATTCTAATTCCACTTGTCTGAGGTTCAGCCCAGGCATTGGCATATTTTTAAAGTTCCCCAGATGATTTTAATGTGTAGTCATCACTGCCAGATGAATGGTCTTTACACAGAGACTCAGCCTCACAGCCAATGATAAATACACAAGCGAATTTACTGCCTCCTCCTCTCCCTCCAGAGACTCAGCAGGAAAGGAAAGAGGAAATTCCTAGGCAAAGAGGAGAATTAAGGGTGTTAGTTTTTCACCACTCCTGGTAGAGTAGGGAATGTGTGCACCATGAAGGAGGGCAGGGGTTTTTCCAAGAACTGCAGGTTTCCAGAAAGCCAGGCCCTTGCTCTTAGAACCAGAAGAATAGGTCATCAGCTGCCAGGCAGGAATCACATCAAAAGTAAGATTCATGCAAGTCCAATTGCTTCAGGTTGTCCCCAGGGAGAGGTTATGAGCTCAAACATATGAGAAATGACCAGAAGGGCAGGGACTGTGTTTTGCTTACAGGCAAAAATAATTATACCTTTAAAAATATGTAACCAGAAGACCTCCATATATTGTATTTCCAATTTAGAGTTGGGGCCTGCCTGTTGGAAGCGTTGGGAACAGAATGTGCAAGTCAAGTTTCTATCTAACAACCACAGGTCATCAGTGCTCCTCAACCCTTTCACTTCGTGGCAGTAATGGAAAGTAGTATAATTATCCACACATTGGGTAAACCAGATGATTTGGATGAGAAGGCATTTGTGTTGGACCTAATGAAAAAATTGTTACATTTTCTTTGTATCATATGACTCAAAGAAAAATAAAATGCTAAGCATGCAAGAAAATATAAAATATTCAATTTATTTAAAATTTTCAAATACAACTCTCATTAAAATTTTCATGAGAGAATTGAACTTATTTCTTTTTTTCCATTTTATTTTATTTTATTTTATTTTTTTTCAGTGTTCCAGCATTCATTGTTTATGCACCACACCCAGTGCTCCATGCAATACGTGCTCTCCAAAATACCCACCACCAGGCTCACCCAACCCTCCACCCTCCTTCCCTCCAAAGCCCTCAGTTTGTTTCTCAGAGTCCACAGTATCTCATGATTTGTCTCCCCATCCAATTTCCCCCAACTCACTTCTCCTCTCCATTTCCCAATATCCTCCATTTTATTCCTTATGCTCCACAAGTAAGTGAAACCATAATGATAATTGGCTCTCTCTGCTTGACTTATTTCACTCAGCATAATCTCCTCCAGTTTCATCCATGTTGATACAAAAAGGGTATTCATCCTTTCTGATGGAGGCATAATACTCCATAGTATATATGGACCATATCTTCTTTAACCATTCATCTGTTGAAGGGCATCTTGGCTCTTTCTACAGTTTGGCAATTGTGGCCATTGCTGCTATGAACATTGAGGCACGTATGGCCCTTCTTTTCACTACATCTGTATCTTTGGGGTAAATACCCAGTAGTGCAATTGCAGGGTCATGGGGTAGTTCTATTTTTAATTTCTTAAGGAATCTCCACACTGTTTTCCAAAGTGGCTGCACCGATTTGCATTCCCACCAACAGTGTAAGAGAGTTCCCTTTTCTCCACATCCTCTCCAACACATGTTGTTTACTGTCTTGTTAATTTTGGCCATTCTAACTGGTGTAAGGTGGTATCTCAATGTGGTTTTGATTTGAATCTCCCTGATGGCTAATGATGATGAACATTTTTTCATGTGTCTGATAGCCATTTGTATGTCTTCTTTGGAAACATGTCTGTTCATGTCTTCTGCCCATTTTTTGATGTAATTATCTGTTTTGTGTGTGTTGAGTTTGAGGAATTCTTTATAGATCTTGGATATCAGTCCTTTGTCTGTACTGTCATTTGTGAATATCTTCTTCCATTCCGTGGGTTGTCTCTTTGTTTTGTTGACTATTTCCTCTGCTGTGCAGAAGATTTTGATCTTGATGAAGTCCCAAAAGTTCATTTTCACTTTTGTTTCCTTTGCCTTTGGAGACATATCTTGAAGGAAGTTGCTGTAGCCAATGTTGAAGAGGTTACTGCCTATGTTCGCCTCTAGGATTTTGATAGATTCCTACCTCACATTGAGGTCTTTTATCCATTTCGAGTTTATCTTTGTGTATGGTGTAAGAGAACTGTCGAGTTTCATTCTTCTACACATACCTATCCAATTTTCCCAGCACCATTTGTTGAAGAGACTGTCTTTTTTCCACTGTATATTTTTTCCTGCTTTGTTGAAGATTATTTGACCATAGAGTTGAGGGTCCGTATCTGGGCTCTCTACTCTGTTCCACTGGTCTATGTTTCTGTTCATATGCCAGTACCATGCTGTCTTGGTGATCACAGCTTTGTAGTAAAGCTTGAAATCAGGCAATCTGATACCCCCAGTTTTGTTTTCCTTTTCAACATTTCCTTAGCAATTCGGGGTCTCTTCTGGTTCCATACACATTTTAGGATTGTTTGTTCCAGCTCTTTGAAAAATGTTCATGGAATTTTGATTGGGATGGCATTGAAAGTATAGATGGTTCTAGGCAGTATAGACATTTTAACAATGTTTATTCTCCCGATCCATGAGCATGAAACCGTCTTCCATTTTTTTGTGTCTTCTTCAATTTCTTTCATAAGTGTTCTGTAGTTCCTCGAGTAAAGATCCTTTACCTCTCCGGTAAGAGGTAAAGTAGCTTATGGTTCTTGGTGCTATAGTAAATGGAATCAATTCTCTAATTTCCCTTTCTGTATCTTCATTGTTAATGTATAAGAAAGCAACTGATTTCTGTACACTGATTTTGTATCCTGCCACATTACTGAATCGCTGTATGAGTTCTAGTGGTTTGGGGGGTGGAGTCTTTTGGGTTTTCCATATAAAGTATCATGTCATCTGTGAAGAGAGGGAGTTTGACTTCTTCATTGCCAATTTGAATACCTTTTATTTCTTTTTGTTGTCTGGTAGCTGTTGCTAGGACTTCTAGTACTATGTTGAACAAGTGTGGCAAGAGTGGGCATCCTTGTCATGTTCCTGATCTCAAAGGGAAGGCTGTCAGCTTTTCCCCATTGAGGAAGATATTCACTGTGGGTTTTTCATAGATAGATTTTATGAAGTTGAGGAATATTCCCTCTATCCCTATACTTTGAATCATTTTAATCAGGAACGGATGCTGTATCTTGTGGAATGCTTTTTCTGCATCAATTGAGAGGACTATGTGGTTCTTTTCTCTTCTCTTATTGATTTGTTCTACCACATTGATTGATTATCCACCATGACCAGCTGGGATTTATCCATGGGATGCAATGGTGGTTCAACATTCACAAATCAATCAATGTGATTGAACTTGTTTCTTCATTATAGTTTATTTTTATTTCAAACCCCAGTGGGTTTTCTATACCCTTCAGTTATATGATTGGTCCCAGCAAAGCTTGTTTTTCCCTTACACCACTCTCATACACTCTGCCCTGCTCCTCCCCTAACTTCAGTAACTTTATTCTGTCTGATGGGTATTTTTGTGTGTGCTCTTATAAAATGTTCTTTGTTGCTTTGTATGATGTACTTTTCAATGGCATTATATCATATATAAATGGCATTATGATATATATAAAATTTTATTTCCTTTATTTTCAGTAAAAACTCTTTTCTAAGCCCTATCCATATTGTTCTGTATATTTTTAACCCATCACTTCTCATTCCTGTGCAGTGTTTCATGGAGTGCATATACACCTTTCACTCACCCACTCTCTCAAGGATGGATATATGGGTTGCTTTCAACACCCTGTCATGATGGAAGAGTTTCTGTAATTGAGGGAACTCCCTTTTCTGGCATCATCTAGAATTCAGGTAATTCAGCCCCTTTCAATCATACTCCTTCAGTCTAACTTCTCTTCTTTCAAGTTTGAATCTATTATTAGAAATTCAAATGTTAAATCATAATGTAGTGGATTTCCATTCCACTTAAATCTTTTTATATCATGTTTTACAAAATAATAATGATTTTTCCTGAAGCATACTCTCTATTATATTTGTCACTGTATTACTTTCAATAATTTTGTTGAACACTAATTTAACACTAATAATCAGTGAACTTCATTTTTGCCTCATTTTTTGAAGGTTGAAATTTGCTTTGTTTCCTTAAATTTTATCAGTATATGGTAATATATATTTTCATACAGCCTTTATGACTTTTTATGTCCCAAATATAAGCCACAACTTCAAACTTCATTTGCATTTGAAAGCTGATGCTTCCCCTACTTATCTCACTTGTGACAGGTCAGGCCAGTTTCAGGTGGGAAGTCTATCATTGGGAAAGGCAAGAGGCAGTTGGTTTCTTTTCTCCTTTTGCAATTTGGCCTCTATTCCTCCTCCCTCATCTTGCCAACTGTGATTTCTGACCTCTCTCTGAAATGAAGGTAGAAGAAAGAAAAGTAGGGATAGGAAAATTATACCTTGCATTGTACTGTCCACGTTGCATTACTCTCTAGATCTGGCAGATATTTAAAGCTGAGGTTTTCTCAACTATAGCTCCCTTTTCATGGTGACAAAAAATTAAGATATTACCTCAGGACCTCAGCCTGTGGTGGTTCACTTCCAGGCTCCTTTTGACAAGTTCCTTTTGTTGCTCTGGCAATTCTTGGGTATTACTTCAGGTTCTCTGGTTTACTCTTGCACAAGACCCACACCTGGTCAGTATAGACCATACATGTATGCTTTGCCCTGACCAAATCTGCGAGTGCAGACCATCTCATTGCAGTAGAAATCTTTTTTTTTTTTTTGGCTTCCTTTCTCTAAGGAGCAGCTTACCAGTTGGCCCCCATCTCTCACATTGTCGAGACAGGAGGCAGACACCAGTTCTCTGTGTCTCCCAAACATCTCTTGTCCCAGTGAAACTCTTTCTGGGCCTCAGGAGAATTTAGACAATCTCACCACCCTGGGATTGAGATTTCCACTCGGAGAGAGTGAGACTTTAAAACACTGCAATTCTCTCTCAAAATACCTCAAATTCTCTTTCAGTCTCGACTCTTAGTCCCTTTGTGCCCTAGACATAGGGTGAGAGATCCCATTGCATGTGTTATGAGGCTGCCACTGACACAAGGCTGACACAGGTTGAAAACTTTGGGGGAAAATGACAGAGGCAGCAGGAAAACAAAGCACATGTACCATTTAAGACTTGTTCAGCTAGTATATGATTCTGCTGCTAGCATAAACTTCATCCAAGACCTTTCTCATAACAACAAACTTAATCTCTTGATACCAACATTAAAAATTGGGTGTATCCCAGCTTCTCTTAGTATTCATGTGTAGCTCCGCTGATTCTAAACTTGACTCATCCTTTTGGGGTAAAATTCTACTTTTTTTTTTTTTGCCAATTTATAAAATGGAATGAAGGGCAACAGTAAAGCTCTTTGGAACACCAGTCTGGAGCTTTGCCATAACTGAGGGCAGTAGAGACAAATACCAAAGTAGGACAACAGGCAAAGGCAAGACCCAGGCAGATACCATGAGGTCCTAAATGTTGGGAGACTTGGTCAGATTATTGGGAAATAACTGCCAGATTTGGGAGACCCTGAAGTTGACTCATGAACCAAACCAGAGAATTTGCAACCAAGAGGTTGAAATTAAGAGGAAGAAGAAGGAGGAGGAGAAAGAGGAAGAGGAAGAGGAGGAAGAAAAAGAATATATTTTTATTTGTGTGAATTATCTGTGTGTATAAATAGTATAAGCAAAATATTTTGGTATGTATCTTGTATATTTTCACACATTTTGATCAGTTTTTTAGTTGTAACCATCTTTAATACTACTGACCAATGATATTTCTGTGAAGAGTTTTATTTAGTATTATTATTATGAATTATTTTTTCACAAAAGTTGCTTGCACTCTTCCTCAAAGTGACATTTTGTGGTTAACACTTTTGAGAGATTTGACTCCTTCAGCTGACCTTCTCAGTCAATCATATTACTTTTTTTTTTTTAAGATTTTTATTTATTTATTTGGCAGAGAGAGAGAGATCACAAGTAGGCAGAGAAGCAGGCAGAGAGAGAGGAGGAAGTAGGCTCCCCGCCAAGCAGAGAGCCCGATGCGGGGCTTGATCCCAGGACCCCAAGACCATGACCCGAGCCGAAGGCAGAGGTTTAACCCACTGAGCCACCCAGGCGCCCCTAATCATATTACTTTTAATTGACAAAGTATTCTCTCCATGGGACCTAAGGTACGTGGTAAGCTACAAGCAAATTATGCAAATGGTGGCCATTCTCAAATTCTAGTTATTTTGGTATTGAAATATCTAAGTATTCAGTGTTGAAATGTGTAACTATTTCTAGTTATTTTGATATTAAAATGTGTACATGTTACTAGGTATTGCCTTGTGCCCCGGCCCCCAGCTTTACAACCTTGACCCCACCATAAGCCTTGATATCATCAAGTCTAATGTCACCAGGTCCAGAAGTCCCTTGAAATCTGATCTCCATCCTTCCATACACATCTTTTCAGCTGACTGCAATTCTCATTCTTTCCAACTCCACCAACTTCTCCCATGTTCTTTCTAGAGCAGCACTGTGAAGAGAAGGATACGGGAGTCATATATCTAACTTCAAATTTTCCAATCTCCACATTAAAAAAGTAAAAAGAAACAGGTGAAATTACTTTTAATATATTTTAATTTCATATATCCACAATCTCATCATTTTAATATGTAACCAACATAGAAATTCTTGAGATGTTTTATATTCATTTTTTTAATACTAAGTCTTCAAAATTTAATGTGTATTTTACTCTTACAGCACATTTCTAGTGCTCAATAGCCATATATGGCTAGTCACTACCCTGTTGGACAGAACAGATTAGTCCCAGAACCTCTGCACTCAAAGTATGATTCACAGACCAGCAGTGGCAGTGTTACCTGAGAATTTGCTAGATATATAGAATCTCTGAGCCTGCTCATGGCTTACTGAATTGAAATCTGTGTTTTAACAAGACCCCAGATGATATAGTTGCTCATGAAAGATTGAGAAACTCTGTTTTGAAGACACAGTAAGTTCTCAGTAAAATCCCCCATATAGTCCATCTACCTGGCCTTCCTGAGAGTCAGCCTTGACCTGTAGGCACAGCTTCCCCTGTGCCTCTCATGGGTGGTACCTGTTTTGTCTGCCACAACCTTGCACCATAAGTCTTTAAGTAGGGTGGATGTCCTCTCTCTTCTTCTTTGATCCTTGGGCCATTCTTCTTCCCACCTCACTAAGCTCTCATAGCTTTGGATCTCATGTCAGCAGATTCTACCATACACTTGCTCTCATTGTTGCTGTCATCAACTAAACCCCCAGGTCACTTATCCTCATTCATGTCTATCATTCCAACATGTCTTGGTGATTTAACATTATCTCAAACCTCTACTAGGGATGGAGGATTTACTTCCAAAGTAAATTGATTATTGACAGGTTACAGTTCCTTACAACATGCTGGACTAAGGGCCTCAGCTCCCAATCATGCCATGTGGTCTTCTCCCTAGGGACTGCTCCCACAATGGAAACTGGTTTCCTAGAGTACAAATGATTCAAGATATACACATACACACACACACACACAGAATGTACAAGATGGAAGGTACAATCTCAGAAGTCACATCCCATCCCTTATACCATTTTCTATTTGGTAGAAGAAAGTTAATAATGGTAGCCACACTCAAAGGGAGCAATTACACAAAAGGGGAACCCCAGGAGTTGGGGATCTTTGAGGCCACCTTGAAGACTGCCCACTACAGTGATATTCATGCTCCCCCTTCCCTCACCAGCTCACAGTGTTCTTGTCTCTCTGGCTTCTTTTCTGTTCTCTAGGAATCCATGCATGTGCTCAGCTCAGAGATTTTGCCTTTGCTTTCCCTCTACCTTGAGCACTTCTCCTCCAGATATACTCATGATTTACTCCCTCACTTTCTTAAGATTTCTGTTGAAATGTCACCTTCACAGTGAGATCTTCCCTAACCACACAATTTAGAATCACAGCCCTTGATCCCTCTCTCTGATCTATTTTTCTATTTTTCTTATTGTTACCTAACAAGTTTTATGTATTTATTTTTGTTTTCTAACTCCTCTCACCACAGCCACATTTTCTTAACTGACATTTTGGCTTTAATCATGAATTTATTCTATAATCAAATGAGTATGCCAGTAAAAAGGCAAATCTTGATAATTATTGCCTCATAGTCTAAAATTCTTCAGTGGCTCTTGATAGCCCGAAGCAGTTATCCTGTTGAGGCAGGATAGGTTTGGTACTGACCTCTGGAAAGACATTTAGAAACAAATAGGCTATGTAGCAGATAATGTTGGTTCTCCGCTTATATATCCTTTGGGACTTAACACTTCGGTATGCCCCATCCCTTTCAAGTCTATCTATTTTTGAAAAAAATATTCTATATACCCCAAATATACCAGTAGACTTCAACCAAGACTGACAGAACTCAGAGTACAAATACTTCTGCTCCCTTGCCCTGGTGAGATAACTATAAGACATATCTATACTATTTCCAAGTTATCGTACATGATTATGCTCAGTCATCCACAGCAGCAGCTAGCTTAATAACATACCTTTCTGGTTGTCCTCCATTGTTTATATCATTTTCTCATCCCCCTACTAGTATTTCCTGCACCTCCCAAATAATATTTACATTCAAATCTGTCTCAATATCTGCTTACAAAAGAATCCCAACCCAAACAGGGTGTTGGTGTCACAAAAACCAGTGATCGGGAGGTCAGGTATGCTTCATGTCTTACAATGCATAGGCAGTACAATGCAATGATGAATTGTCCCTCCCAAAATGTCAATAACACAATCTGGCTCCTTATTATGGAAAATAAGACATATCACTCTCTATTTTCAAATTTTCTCTTCACTCTCATTCCCAACTTGCCTTATTAGGTTTAACCCCTTGTTTTACCTTTGGATGTCATTTTTGTTTATTTTTAGCTCTTAATTTTGTTATTCCAATTCAGAATGGCAGAAAGGATAAAGAATATTTATACCTACTTAGTATAATTCCTAGATCCATTCCTGAGAATGGTTGCCCACTCTGGTGATCTACATGGGGTCTCTGAAAGAATCTAAACCTCTTGAGATCCTTAAAGAAACCACCAGGTCTAGCAAGTTCTCTCAATCAGACTGTCATAGTTGCTCCTACAATTGATTGCACTTAATCCACATCACAGGTTTTTAAGTGGCAGAAAAGTTTCACCATTAAGTTCGTTATGATTGTGGAATTACTTCTAATTGCTGATTCACTAAACTGAATTATGTTATTCTTCACTAAATGCTTGGTTTCATTTCACTTAATTACATTATTGGAAGGTTAGGTAACAAAATGGTGCCTGTAGCTTTGTCTGGTCCTATCAAATTTTATGATCTTTCAGTGGCTTATAAATCAGACCCAGGGAACCTGGGTAGCTCAGTCCATTAAGCATTTGAGTCTTGATTTCGGCTCAGGTGATGATCTCAGGGTCCTGAGATCAGGACCCAGGTGGGGATCTGCACTGGACGTGGAGCCTGCTTAAAATTCTTCTCTCCCTCTGCCCTTTCCTCACCTCAGAAAAGAGAGAGAGAGAGAGAGATGAGGACACCTTGAGTTCTACCTAGCTCCATTTCCTGTTTTCCTGTTAATCTTCCAGCATAGAGAATGTCTCACTTCTCATCAAAGATCTGCAATGATTCATATTATGTTACTTCCTTTAGTAGTTCACTCCAGCAGCTAAGCCAGGATTAACAACTAGTTATCACAGTGCCTGGTATGCAGCAGGCACTTATAAATATTTTCTGAGTGAATATTGACTAAATAAGATGCTTAATCAAAGTTTAAATTTAGGTCTTGGACTTCAGCAAAAAGAAAACGGCTCAACATTTTTCTCAAAGCCATTTACTGGACTTGAAGAGAACACTTTAAAAAGTCTTTTCTCTTGACAAGAGGACTTTTTAAAACTTCTAATAGGAGCACTTATTTTTGCTTTTAATTTTTTGTTATAGTTCTGGTTGCTAGTCTCTGTATTTTGTACACAGTGGAATACTGACTGAATACAGTAAGCTGAAAAGGCTTCTACAAATAGAGTGAGAAAGAAAGAAGGAGAACATTCTTGACCTGGAATGTCATAATCTAAATGGATTAATTTTTAAACTGCCCCCATAAAATAGAACTAATAGTTAGAAGAACAGCATTGTCCGTTTCTCATCAAGATCCAATTCAGTAAGCGTTTGTTGAATATCCTTTCAGTGTGTTTTGGGTGTGTTCAAAAAAGTAAAATGTGCAGTCCTGCTTTTGAAGAGCTGTTAACCTCAGAGGTGCTCTACTTTCTCAACAGTTTCTTAATTCATTAAGAACTCTGTTTTGATATAGTATAATCCAAGAAGGTTTTTGCAGGAAACACTAATTTCTAGTGTTTACATGGCTTAGAGCTTTGAATCAAGAGGCAGAGAAAGACAGGAGGTGTGAAATTTTTTAACTGACCAAGAATTTCCATTCACTTTGATTCCTTCCATTTTGCTATTTCATGTGTTTTTTCCCCTCTCTTTTTTTCTAAACACTATCTTTATGCTGGATTCCAAAGTTCATACGAACTTTGCATACAAGGAATTCCCAGTGTAAGAGTGGAATGTATGCTAGTGAGAGTAAGAGTTTTAGAACTATTTCCTTTTACTTATTCTCATTACCCTTTACACCCATGAATTAGCCCTTTATGTGAAATTTTTTTTGCAGGGATTTTTTAAAAGACAGGCAGCAGCTTTCTACAAGTTGCAATAACCATTCTTAGATGATACATTAAAAGGTCTGGACCCTGTTTCAATGTGTGTGTGGTGGGCGTGGGGGTGTTCAGGGTTTCCCACACCATTATGGGGCAACTCTTTGACACCAACTGATGGTCCTACAATTCAACTCAATTCTGACACTGATAACCCAGAGATAACATCAGATTCCTCAGGGTAAAGTCTCAATTCTGCAAGACTGCCCTCCACTTCAGATATCAAACGTAAGCCCTGCTCCTGACTGACTGGCTACAGATTGGAGGTTACCATGATCCCTTCCTTGGATTTGATTAGTTTGCTCGAATGACTCACAGAACTCAGGAAACCTGTTTACTCACTGGATGAGTAAACAATAACATAGCAGCAGTTTTTATACCATGGGTGTTCATACCATGAGTAGCCATCCAGGGATCAAAAGTTCCTCATCCCACCACATTTTACCTTTTCTCTCAACAAACCACATATTTCTGTGAACCAGGGCTGTTCTGGCAAATCCCATTTCTCTGACACCAACTAAAGGTTCTGGTCACCACTTCCAAAGTGTGGAAGTGGAGGGTTTTTCCTACATCACCAAGCAACTTGGGGATACTCTCTAAAGACTTCAGATACCAGTGACCAGTCCAAGTTATCACCTGTGCTTTGACTAATCTGCTTTAGACTGAGGGTTCCTGCGATCCCCACTTTGGGTTGATCAATTTGCTAAAGCAGCTCACAGAACTCGGGAAAACATTTTATTTATAGATTACTGATTTGTTATAAAAGGCTATAACTCAGGAACAGCCTGATGGAAGAAATGCATAGGGCAAGGTATGGGAATCTTTCATGCTCTCTGCCAAGTGCATCATTCTCCCTGAATTTCCACGTATTCACCAACCTGGAAGCTCTCCAAACTCGTCCTTTTGGGTTTTTTTTTAAGATTTTATTTATTTATTTGACAGACAGAGATCACAAATAGGCCAAGAAGCAGGCAGAGAGAGAGGAGGAAGCAGGCTCCCTGCTGAGCAGAGAGCCCGACACAGGGCTTGATCCCAGGACCCTGGAATCATGACCTGAGCTGAAGGCAGAGGCTTTAACCCACTGAGCCATCCAGGTGCCCCTCCTTTTGGGTTTTTATGGAGGCTTCATTACATAGGCACAATCGATTTGCCATTGGTGACTGATTCAATCTCCAGCCCTGCTCCTCTCCCTGGAAATCTAGGGTGGGACTGAAAGTCCCAAGCTCTATTCAGGTTGGTTCTGTTGGCAACCAGCCCTCATGCATAGATGATTTCCAAAGTCACCTCATTAACATAAGCCCTGTTGTGGTTGTGAATAATAAGATACCCATTTCACTTTTATGGCTCTGAAGTGGATTTCAAGAACTGAGGACAAAATACCAAATATGATGAAAACAGGTACTCCCATTGCTCTTATTGCTCAAGAAATTCCAGTGGTTTCAGGAGCTCTGTGCCAGGAACCATGAAACCAAGACCAAATACATATGAGAAATATATTTTGGTCAATAACTAAATATGTATTTATTACTAATCACAAAATTGACACATTCAACCAGAAACGTAAAATAAAGACATTATTAAAGTATCCATTTTTCATATTTTAGATTAGATTTATTACTAGCTATGTTATTCACTCAACAATATTATTGAGTGAATTGTTTATTTGAAATCCTTTTGGTTAAATACAGGATTGAGGATTGACTTGGAAGATATATAATAAGCATTAAGGGAAAGTTCCAGTAACATTCTTATTTTAGGATATCAACAAACAGTAGTGATGTTTGGTCTAATTTATGCCTTGGTTGATTTAAATTCATGCTAATGTAGGGACCACTTTGACATAAAGGTTATTTTGAATTAAAAAGCAACCAAACACAGCAGACCCAGGAAAAGCTCTTATGTTCTCCACAACAGCCTAAAAAGAATTTAGATAGAGAAACAGCTCCAGGAAGAGAGCTATCACCATAGATAACTACAATTATACTATGCACTACATATGGTAGACAGGGAGGAAAATAGCATGGCCTGTTTGAACCAAGTTTTCTACATCCTATTGTTTCTGAGTGGACCAGCAAATATTTGTTTACCAAACATTTACTCTATTACATTTCCCTGTGATTTGCATTTCTTGCCTTGGAAGCCCCAGACCCCCACCCCCTTCTCCTTAGTTCAGGATGACGTATAAACCCTTTTGCCAGACTGTCTTTGGAATTTCTAAGTGTGGGTTCCCTCTATTATGAAATTACATTTGATTTTCTCTGATTCATCTGTCTCATGTTAATTTGGTTCTTAGTCAGACTAAAAGAACCTTGAAGGGGACAGGATATTCTTCCCCCCCAACACTAATTATTAACTGAAAGGGAAAGCTGGCTTTATCAGGAGGTATCAGGTATCTTAATCACAGATTTCAGATTTTAGAATAGACAAAACCAGTGATTTTCCCCAAACCCCTAAGACTTTAGCTCCTTGAGGGGAAGGCCTGTGTCTTAGTCTCTGTGTGCTTGCAAAATGAAGGGGGAGGAGTGGAGGGGGAAGGGAACTCTCTATTTAATTGTAAAGCAATTGAGGACCAGGAATTTCCTCAGATTATATAACCAGGCAGGGCTGCAATTTCAGATTTTCTGCATCCTCATAGAATACATTTTGCTCTGTTAAGCCTCTTACTACTAGGACCATGTGTTTTTCTGATAGTATTTCTTTTTTAGACAAACTAATTGTCCCATGTTTCTGCCTCTGCCTGAGGGGTGGAGAGAGATTTAGTCCAAGCCTCTGTCTTCTTACTTCTTCTTCCCTGGGGAAAGATTTAAGGGAAATTTTTGACTTGTACCTCTACCTTTTTCTTCAGTCTATACCAAAGGAGGAAGTGTGATGAGTCTGGTCATGATTGGTGATGAGTTGCTGGGTTATTGTGCTGAAAAGCAGGAATGAGGTTTTTTACTTCTTTTACTCCATGCCTGGGCTCTTCAGGGTCTTGCCTGTCCAGCTCCCATATCATGAGCTCACCAGGCAGAGAAGATAATAAACACAACTTCTCAGGGCAGCAGAGGGATCCACCATCATTTCTTGGTTCCAGCTTGGCCAGCAGTCCCTGAGTGCATAAGTCAGACAGGTCTTCATTTTAGGCCAGGTATCTCCAAATAAGGAGGAGGATAGTAGGAAACCACTAGGTTTCAGAACTGAGCCAAGTTCTCTAAGAGTTACCTAAAAGGGGGTTATGCTGTGCACCAATACAGATGTGATACTCTGTATTGGACTTTCAGTCACTTGTTATCCTTATTTGAGTTCCCTGTCAGTAGCAAATGCTGGAAGCTCAGAGGGCAAAGTTTGGCCACTTCAACATAACAGTTATCAGTATAGTTGTTTATTGTTGTTGTTTCTAACTATGTAGTATGGAGAATTTCACCATCTACAAAAGCAGACAGAACAGTTTTAATTCCCATGTACTCATTCACAAACCCCAACTATGTATTCATGATCAATAACTTCTACATCTGTTAATCTGTTGAAGTCTTTTTCCTAAATAACAAGTGTTCCCTGCATGTAGCTTTTACTTTCTTAGCCCACACAGCCAGGGATGGATGGTAGTTAACTTGGGGTTAACAATAACAACAAGACAATAATAATATCAGTGTGACTTGTTCTTCTTGGCTTCCATCCAATAGCAACAAAGGGATCCCAAGCTTTCCTTGTCACTCTCCTTTCTCTGAGAGGGTTCTGGGTGATTCATGCATTGTTTTTGGCATCCTCTATATTTTTCTTACCATGGTCAGAGATGTTCTTCTGCCACTTAGAGACCTTGAGGGACAGTTACCATCTCTTCTGCTATTGGTATCAGTACAGGCTTTTTATTAAAGGTAGTTTTTTAGGTTCACAGCGAAATTAAGAGGAAGGTATAGAGATTTCCCATATACTTCCTGCCCTCACATGTATAGCTTAGCACATTACCAATATCCCCCACCAGAGTGGTATAGTTGTTATAATCAATGAGAATGTACACTGATATATCATTATCACCCCAAGTCCATAATTTACATTAAGGTTCACTCTTGTTGTTGTATAGTCTATAAGGTTAAACAAATGTATAATGACATATATCCACCATTACAGTACCACAGGATATCTTGGTTGCTTCCAAGTTTTGGCAATTGTGAATAAAGTTGCTGTTAACATCCATATACAGTTTTTGTGTGGACATAAGTTTTCAACTCATTTGGGTAAACAAGCAAGGAGTGTGAATCCTGGATTATATGGTAGAAGTACATATAGTTTTATTAAAAACTGCCAGTCTTCCAAAGTGGTTGTACTATGCTGCATTCCCATGATAAATGAATGAGAATTCCTGTTGCTCCACATCCTCATCAGCATTTGGTGTTGTCAGTGTTCTGAATTTGGGCTATTCTAGCAGATGTGTAGTGGTATCTTGCTGTTGTTCTAATTTGCATTTCCCTAACGACCTATGATGTGGAGCATGTTTTCATATGTTTATTAGTTATTTGTATATCCTTTTTGGTGACCTGTCTTTTAATATCTTTGGCTTATTCTTTAAGTGGGTTGTTTGTTCACTTATTGCTGAGGTCTAAAGCATTCTTTGTATATTTTGGAAAACAGTCCCTAATCAGATATGTTTTTTGTAAGCATTTTCTTCCACTCTGTGGCTTGTCTTCTCATTCTCTTGACATTATCTTTCACAGAGCAGAAGTCTTTTTAGTATTAATGAAGTCTAGTTTATCAATTATTTCTCTCATGGATTGTATCTTTAATATTGCATGTAAAAAGTCATCACCATGCCCAAGGTTATCTAGGTTTTCTCCTACATTATCATCTAGGAGTTTTATAGTTTTGTATTTTAGATTTAGGGGTCTATGATCCATTTTGAGTTAACTTGGGGGAAGGGTACAAAAATTGTGTTTAGATTTAGACTGTGTTTTTTTGCATGTGACTGTTCCAGCGCTATTTGTTGAAAAGACAAATAGTCATTGCTTCATTGACTTGTCTTGTCTTTGCTCCTTTGTGAAAGATGAGTTGACTCTATTAATGCAGTTGATTTCTGGGCTTTGTGTTCTGTTCCATGATCTATCTGTTTCTTCTTTTGCCAATACCACACTCTCTTGAATACTGTAGCTTTATAGTATGTCTTGAAGTTAGGTAGTGTTAGTCTTCCAACTTTGTTTTTCTTCTTAAATATTGTGTTGGCAATTTGGGGTATTTTACTTCTCCATATATACTTTAGAATTGATTTGTTAATATCAACAAAATAACTTGCTGGGATTTTGATTGAGATTGCATTGAATCTATGGACCAAGTTAGGGAGAACAGACATCTTTACAATATTAAGCCTTCCAATCCATGATTATGAAATACATCTCATTTATTTAGTTTTTCTTTGACTTCTTTCATCAGGGTTATATAGTTTTCCTTATATTATTCTATAGTTTTTATGTATATCTGGATAGATTAATACCTAACTATTTTCTTTTGGGGGTGCTAATGTAAATGGTACCATGTTTTAACTTCAAATTCCACTTGTTCATTGATGATATATAGGAAAGCATATTTCTGTTTCTTACTGTTTTGCATATTAGTTTTGTATTCTGTAGTCTTGCTATAATTGCTTATTAGTGCTTGGATTTTTTTGTTTTTTGTTTTTTGGGTTTTTTTTTTTTGCTTTTTGTCTTTTTCTTTTTTTTTTTTTTTGGATTTTCAACATAAATAATCATGTCATCTGTGAATGAGGACAGTTTTATGTCTTCTTTCCTAATCTGTATATATTTTATTTATTTTCCTTGTCCTATTTCATTAGCTTACTTTATTACAAATGCTTTTTCTGTACTTAATGATATAACCACATGATTTTTCTTTTTTAGACTGTTGAGCCAGCCTTGCATACCTAAGATAACTCATACTTGGTTGTGGTATATAATTCTTTTTACACTATTGTCAAGATAATGTTGGCCTCATGGAATGAGTTAGGATGTATTCCTTCTGTTTCTATCCTCTGAAAGAGACTGTAGAGAATCAGTATAATTTCTGCCCAAGTGTTTGGTAGAATTCGGCAAAACCACCTGGGCCTGGCACTATCTATTTTGGAAAATTATCAATTATTGATTCAATTTATTTAATAGATCTGAAGCTATTTAAAATGCCTCTCTTTTATTGTGTAAGTTTTGGCATATTTTGACTTTCAAGGAATTGATCCATTTCATCTACATTATCAAATCTGTTGAAATAGAGCTGTATATAGTACTCTTTTATTATGCTTGTAATATCCATGTAATCTGTAGTGATGTTCTTTCTTTCATTTCTGATATTAGTAATTTGTGTCCTTTCTTCCCCCACCCCCCCTTGGTTAACCCGCCTACAGGCTTATCAATTTTATTCCTTTTCCAAGAACCAGCTTTTAGTTCCACTGATTTTCTCTACTTATTTCCTGTTTCCAATTTCATTTATTTCTTCTCAAATGTTTATTACTTTTTTCTTCTGCTTACTTTGGATTTAATTTCTTATTCTTTTTCTAGTTTCCCAAGGAAGACTTTAGATTATTGATTTTTAGATCTCTTCTTTCCTAATATATGCATTCAATGCTATACATTTCCCTCTAAGCACTGCTTTTGCTGCATCTTACAAATTTTGATAAGTTGATAAGCTTTCATTTTCATTTAGTTGAAAATATTTAAAAATTTCTCTTGAGATTTTTCTTTGACGCACTTGTTATTTAGAAGTGTGTTGTTTGGGGTGCCTGGGTGGCTCAGTGGGTTAAGCCTCTGCCTTCAGCTCGGGTCATGATCCCGGGGTCCTGGGATTGAGCCCCACATTGGGCTCTCTGCTCAGCGGGGAACCTGCTTCCCCTCCTCTCTCTGCCTGCCTCTCTGCCTACTTGTGATCTCTCATCCTCTGTCAAATAAATAAAATAAAATATTAAAAAAAAAAAAAGAAGTGTGTTGTTTGGGGCGCCTGGGTGGCTCAATGGGTTAGGCCTCTGCCTTCAGCTCAGGTCATGATCCCAGGGTCCTGGGATCGAGCCCCACATCGGGCTCTCTGCTCCACAGAGTGCCTGCTCCCTCCTCTCTCTCTCTGCTTCTCCGCCTACTTGTGATCTCTGTCTGTCAAATAAACAAATAAAATCTTAAAAAAAAAAAAAGTGTGTTGTTTAAGCTCCACATATCTTGGGATTTTCCAATTATCTTTCTATTATTGATTTCTTGTTTAATTCTATTGTAGTCTGAGAGCAGATATTGTATGATTTCTACTCTTTCACATTTGTTAAGGTGTGTTTTATGACACTGAATATAGTTTGTTTATATTGGTGAAAGTTTCATGTGAACTGGAAAAGAATGTGCATTCTGCTGTTGCCGGATAAAGTAGCCAATTGATGTCAATCATATGCAGTTAATTGATGGTGCTGGTGAGGTCAGATATGTCCTTATTGATTTTCTACCTGCTAAATCTCTCTGATAGAGGTCACCAATAATGACTTCTTGTCATTATTGTTGCTGTAGTTGGTGTTGCTGTTGCTAATCTCACTGGTCACTGCTGTTCTTATGAATGCACTATTCTAGCTTCAGTATGAGGTTCCTTTTTAAACTTACTATTTTTATTTATTATTAGTATTTTTTAGGTTTATGAGGTATCTTTTTTTTTTTTTAAGATTTTATTTATTTGGCTCTCTCAGCCTTAGCACCATCTTCTCGGAAACCTCTGTGCCATGAGAGCCAAGTGGAGGAAGAAACAAATGCACAGGCTGAAGTGTAAAAGAAGAAAGATGTGGCAGATGTCCAAGTAAACCAATAGCTTGTGCACTCATGGAGCCATAGAAGCAGAAATAAGGAAAGCCAGAGGCCAGGGACTCTTGTACCACTTGTTGGACTATATGCCTACTTTCTAGAGCTTGATTCAGTAGATCTAGAACATCCATTGCCATCTGATCACAACAACCACCTTTGAGAGACCCACTTTATTCAACAATAAATTGTTTATTCAAACAATCCCTTTTGGTCCTTTGCCCTGGACCTGGGACTTTCAGGACTAATTCTATTTTCATTTGTGGCTGGATGTAACATGTGTGCAATAAATCATCTCTTTTGCCATCTTAAAAAAAATATTTTACTGATTTATTTGAGAGAGAGAGAGAGAATGAGGAGGGGAGAAGGGCAGAGGAGAGAGAGAAGCAAACTCAACTGCTGAGCAGGGAGCCCCATTTAGGGCTAGATCACAGGACCCTGAGATCATGACCTGAGCTGAAGGCAGATCCTTAACCAACTAAGCCACCCAGGAGTTCCTATGAGGTACTTATTTTATTTGTATCCCTTGGATTGGTATTGTCCTTTGAATTCTTCTTGTCACATTTTTCTTTGAACTTGGGAGAGAACTGATAAGGAGGCTGGATGAAGAGGTATTTGGATAGCTCACACTTAGAAATATTTCTACTTGCCAATGATGAGTTAGTGCCAGGATGAGTAGTGGATATCTCTGCTTTTTCCCATATCACACCTTATTAACCTGGGGTACTTTCCTCAGAGGTAGGGATAGTGACTGCCTTTGTGTCCCCTCTTATTTACTTCTGAAGTCCTAAATCAAACATGACCTACAATCCTAAAGCACATCAGTGTCTTATTCTTGAGGTAGACACAAGATTCTTCTGTATGTAGCCCTTGCTAAGCCAGCACCCTTATCCAAATTATGGTAATGTATTAAGTCTGCAAAAGGAGAATTCAGAATCCCCTAAGACTTGGAAGAAATGGGTCCAAAATGGTGACTGTATGTGTATCTTACATTTCCTCCAGAAAAAGACACAATATATTTAACTGAGTTATGAGATGGGGATATTACTTCTAGCACTACCTTCCTCCCACCTCCATCCTCCACCCACCTCAATCTACCTCCCACCTCTGTACTCCTCCTATATCTGCCCTCTCCCTTCACCATCTTGAGATTCTTTTTGCTCTGGTTATTGAGCCTGGCTAAATTATCTCTAACAACACGGGGTATTAAGCAAAAAGACAAGACTTTTGTCATCCTCCTAAAGGCTCTATTCTTGTACTGTCTTGGGGAAAAGAAGCTGGCTTGAAGACTGATGAGCTAGGTGATTGGTCCTACCTCCAGAGTCTTTACCAAGTCTCTTCAGGTGTGGTTTGGTTCACCATTAATTTGGCACACAGTGAGTGAGTCTTTGGCACACAAATATCTTGACTGATAGTTTCCATTAATTCCAGTTTCAATTCAGTGGGAACAGTTTACTTCCTGGACCTTCTCAGGATTGTCTTATCCAAGCTCTAACCATGTTCAGATATGTGTAAAGGCTAGGCCCTAGTAGCAGATATGCTACATATTTTCTTATGCATAGATCTTATGTATGAGTGGGAGCTCTAACCTTTTCATTTGGACTCCACTCATTTACTTATTTAATTTTTATTCTTTTATTTTATTTATTTATTTTTAAAGATTTTATTTATTCATTTGAGAGAGAGAGAGAGAACACAAGGAGGAGGAGAGGCAGAGGGAGAAGAGAAAGCAGACTCCCCACTGAGCTGGGATTCTGATGTAGGAGTTTATCCCAGGACCTGGAGATCATGATCTGAGCCAAAGGCAGATGCTTAATCATCTGAGCCACCCAGGTGCCCCTGGACTCCAATCATTTACATAAGGATTTCCAGAATCCCAAGCCTCAAGCTCTTCTACCACCTTCATATCTCCCTAAAGCACACTGGTTCCTTAATCACTAGTGGGGAATCTGTTTGTCTCTTTGTTCTACCAACATGTAGTCAGCTTCTTATGAGAGTGAAAAAATGGCAGATATATGTACCTTACAGGTTTCTTTACATGGCTGGCATGCCCCCTTTACAAAAGCTCTTAATAATAAAACTGCTTTAATATGGTTGATGTTTGTTTGTCTACATTAACATTCAAGGCCTAATGGGACTATTAGGACCCAGTCCAGATAATTTGGACATTTTCCCTTTCATGATCCCTTGATATCTGCATTTACATTTCCTACTTTCATATAAATCTAGGACTATGCAGATTATGGTGAAACCCTAAAGTATGAGAACAAAGATTAAGATATAAAAATTGATTCTGTGTTTGTTTTCCATTTTTTAGCAGTATCCAGTTAGGAAATATTGGGAAAAGTAAACTCCCACTGACAATAACTTACAAAGTATAAAATCTTGGAATGAATCTAACAAGAGAAGTATCTGAACTATGTGACAAAAACCATAAACTTTAAAATCCTAAATTAAAGGGTGGGAAAAATTTTATAAAGATATAAATATTTTATATTAATCTATAAATTTAATGTTATTCCTCCCAGAAGCCTCAGTGAAAAGAATTTGACAAGATGATTCTGATTTTTTTCAGGAAGAGAAAATATATAAGAATAAGAAAGAAATTTTAAAAACAAAGACTCATAAAGAGAAAAATATTATGTCAAATATAAAGCTATTATATTAAAACTTTGGCATTGACAAAGGAATAGATAATTAAAAAATGAAACATGAAATTCTGTATAGGGTTCATATATAAATTATAATTTAAGATATAATAGAGGAAAAATAGACTAATCAACAGATGGCTTTAAGATAGTTGGCTATTTGGGAAAAATGTACTTTATTACATTTTACATTACAGTATAAACACAGAAAAAATAGAGAACAGTTCTATAATCTTACTGTGAGGAATACTTTTATAAGTAACTCACTGAAAACGAAGGGAAATGAAATATCATGAAAGTAATATATTTGTAACTTGTAAAATAACAGAGTATTAAAATCTATCATATATCAAATCTTTCATTAATCTGTAAGAAGATAAACCCACCAGAAAATGGATGGACAAGGGGTGCCTGGGTGGCTTAGTCAGTTAAGCGTCAGTCTCTTGATTTCAGTTCAGGTCATGATCCCAGAGTCCTGGGATCCAGCCCCGCATCAGGCTTTCTGCTCAGCAGGGAGCCTGCTCCCCCCTCTCTCTGCCTGCCTCTCTGCCTACTTGTGATCTCTGTCTGTCAAATAAATAAATAAAATCTTTAAAAAAAAAGATTCTCTTAAAGAATCTTGATCCTATTTAAGATTCTCTCTCTCTCCCTCTGCTTCTCCCCACCCCCTGAATGGTCTCTTTCTTTCTCTCTCTCTAAAGAAAGAAAGAAAGAAAGAAAGAAAGAAAGAAAGAAAGAAAGAAAGAAAGAAAAAGAAAGAAAACAAGGAAAAAATACAAAAGAAGAAAATGGATGGACAAAGGACAAAATGTATGACAAGGCAATTTAGAGAAAAATGAATAAAAATTGTTAAACAATCATTTGAAGAGATGTTCAACTTCACTAATACTCAATAAGATGCCAACTAAAATAAGGTACCACTTATACTATCAAATTTTGAAGAATTCCAGATTGAATATTCCATTTGGAGAATGAACTGGAGAATCAGGTACTTTTATGCACTTTGAATGGAAATGTAAACTATGATTACTTTCATTGAAGGCAGTTTGGCAGCATCTGTTGGCATGTACTCTCTGGTCCAGTATGTGGCATATGGTAGGCATGCAATAAGTATTTGTTGACTTAATGCAGGATGACTTTTGGGAATGGAAAGAGCATGGACGTAGCTGTCAAACAAAATTGAATTTTATTCCTGGCCCTGCCATTTGTTTATTAAGTAAACTTTAAGCAATTTACTTAACTTCCTTATGCTCCAACTTCCTTTTCTAGAAAATGGAGATATTTCCTACTTTTTAGAGTTGTGAGAAATAATGAAACAATACATTCAGTGTTTCAGCCATGGCTTCTAAGTTGCAAGTGCTGGGAAATGAAAGACTTTATTCTCTCCCACAAGATTTTTCTGGCTACCCAAGAGGATTCTAATTCTTCAGATAACTTTATCCAGGCTCTTCTACATTCTCCTTTCTCACCATCCAATCACCTCTCTATTTAAATCCAGCCTTTCCAAATCTGCTCTTACGCTCATCTTTTTTGGTGTCAAGAATTCATCACGATCTTCCAATTAAGGATGATATTCAGTATCACAGGAGTCCTTTAATACCCTCATCACCAGTGCCTTTTGTGGTTTGAATTGTACACCCTCAAAAGACATATTCAAGGGGTCCTGTGACTATGACCTTATTTGGAATAGGGTCCTTGCAGATATAATCGAGTTAAGATGAGGTCGAACTGGAATAGAATGGGCCCTAAATCTGATATAACTAGTGTCCTTATAAAAAGAAGGAAATTTGGACACAGACACACATGGAAAGAACATCATGTGCTCATGGAGGCAGATACTGGGATAATGCATCATCAAGCCAAGGACTCCCAAGGACTGTTGACAACTACCAGAAGCTAGGGAAAAGCAAGGAAAGATCTCTCTTAGAGCCTTCAGTTAGCATGGCCTTGATTACATCTTAGGTTCAGACTTTAAGCCTCTAGAACTGTGAAAAAATAAATTTGTCTTAAGTCACCAAGTTTGTGGTACTTGGTTAAAGGATTCTGAGACTGATATACTGCCCCATAAAAGGTTATTTAATCTAATTCTGGGTTTAGTAATAATCTGTGGAACAGATGGAGACAACACCAGTTTTTTTTTTATAATTATGGATAAATTCCCTAAAATATAACCTTGGTATTCCAACATGAAGCCAGCCTTAGAAAAGGGGAGAATATTTAAGGATTAGAAAGAATGTAAAACAATCTCTAAGGAAACAAAACAACAAACTTGTTTTCTCAGGACATCTGGCCTCAGAAAGAATAGTTAAGGGGATGATTCCCAGCCAGTGAGCCCCTCAAACCTCAACTTTCCTTGTAGTATGCCAGATGATTATATGTCCCTAGTAGCCATTAAAGTCCCTCTGTGCCACATTCCTTTCCTTTCCACTGCTTGGCGGTCTGGATATATGTATCAATAAGAATACATTGAGTTGTAAATAACAGAACTCTCAGTTAAAGACATTTACAAAATAAGGACTATTCTGTCTCACATAATAAGAAATCTGGAGGTAAGAAGTTTCAGGATAGTTTACTATAGCTACTCAGCAGTTCCCAGTTGCTTCTCTACAATTTTTTCTTAAGATTGATTAGTTGATTGATGAGAGAGAGCAGGGAGAAGAACAGAAGGAGAGGAACGAGTAGATTCCGTGCTGAACGTGGAGACTGACATGAGGCTCAGTCTTATGACTGTGAGATCAGGGTCATAAGTTGAAATCAAGAGTTGGATGCTTAATTGGCTGAGCCACCCAGACACCCACTTCTCTACAATTTTTGACTTTCCCCTCATAGTCACAAGATGGTTACGGCAACTCCAGGTATCAGACCTTCACATAACAACACACAAAAGCAGAAAGATAAGTTTTTCCTCATCCATTTCTTTTCAGGGAGGAAAACCCTTTACAGAAGTTCTTAGCAGACCTTTTTGTGAGGGTCTTGTGTAAGGCCCTGTCAAGGTAACCAAGATAATGGATGATGCATGTGCATGGCTTGCCATAGTTATACAGTTTCAGGGTGACTAGGTGTATTTGACAACTCATTATTAAATAACTAGTGGGTAATGCAAAAACATGGCATCGGTTGCTTAGTCAAAATTACATCTGGAATATAGATACAGATCTAGGTGATATTCTTGTGAAACAAAGTTTTTGAAACACTATAAAGTAATTATGCTGATTTTCCCGGGTTGCCATATTTTAGGTTTTAATAGTCTCCATAAATGTCTCCCCCACTGATCTATGACTGAGTATTCATGCTCTGGTGTAGTCCCTACTCCTTGAATATGGACTGGCTTTATAACTCTTATATCTTGCTTTTTCATCAATAGAATGGGACGAAAGTCACACTGCATGACTCCTGCATGAGTCTAGGTCTCACAAAACCATGAAGCTTCTAATTGGGACTTTTGAAATGTTGACTTTTGTGAAGCCAGCTACCATGTAATAGGTCTGATTATTCTGAGACTCCCACACTCCAAGGAAGCTCAAGCCAGCCACATAGAGAGGCTATATGGAGAGACAGAGATGCCCAGTCAGGCTCTAACATGCTAGTTAACCAGAGCAGGCATGAAACATGTGATTGAAGAAGCATCTTGGACTTCTGGACCAGTTGGGCCTTCAGATGATTCCAGCCCTGGGTCTCAAGGGACCGAAACCAGAAAAGCGATCTTAAGTAAAAACTTTCCATCTGAGCCCAGTCAATACCCAGAAATATAAGCAATATTATAATTTTTTTTTTGTTTAAGCCACCAAATTTTGGGACCGCCATAGAAGAAGGATTGTGGACAGCCCATAGGGGCAATAATTTTCATCCCCTGATATTTATCCCTTCATGAGCTTTCCTCCACTTGAGTGAGGGTAGGATCTGTGACTTGTTTCTAATCAACAAAATATGGCAAAGGTGATGAGATGTCACTCCCTTGTTTAGATTATATTTAAATAAGACTCCATATTAGCATACCAGAGTGAGAGATTTCTTCTTGCTGGCTTAATGAAGTGAGCAGTTGCATTGAGGAAGTCCACAAAGCAAGGAACTGCAGAATACCTCTAGGGCTTGAGCCTGGCCTCTTGATAGCCAACAAAATGCCAGGGCTGGCAGGGATTCATCCACAAGTAAATGAATTCTGCTATTCACCCAATACACTCAGAAGCTGATTCTTCCCCTGTCACATCTCCAGATGAACACAAAATCCAGCTGGACTCTGCTGAAGGGGAGCAGAGGACCCAGGCAAGCTGTCCCCAGACTCCCAAGCACAAAAGCTGTGAGACAGACAATGTGTGTTGTTTTCAGTTGCTACATTTGTGATAATTTGCTACACAGCATTAGAAAACTAACACAGGGTGGATGTATTTTGCATGAAGAAGGGATGTGAATTGAATGGCTCAAGGATGGCCTGAGGTAGACAGTTTCCAAAGAGGGCCACCACCAATTCCTCTTTGCACATTCATGCTACTCCTCACGTCAAGAGGTAGACTATAACTTCCTTCCCTTGACCCTGTGGTGGTTTTACACAGTTTTTTGTTTTGACCAACAGAATGTGATGGAAGTGATATTCTGGGATTTCAAGGCTATCATAATGATTCTTAAGATTTCTTCCTATGTCTTTAGAGCCCTTACACTTGGTAGTCCTGACCCACTATGTGGGTTGTTTATCATGCTGGAAGGACCATGTATAGAGACCACATAGAGAGCAGATGGAGAGAGAGACATGACCATCTGAACTCTCAGCTGAGCTCAGCCTTCTAGCCTTCCCTGCTAAGGTGACAGACTATTGGTGAAGACTTTTTGGACCCCTTAGCCCATGCTAACCATCATCTAAACACCAGTGAATAATCCCAGATGACATCATGAAAAGCCGAAGGATGGCCCAGAAGAGTTGTCCTTTTAATTACTGTCCCATAGAACCATGAGCAGTTTGCTAAACATAGCATTCAGGCAGGATTTGGTTGGGTCTCTTCCAGGAAAGGCAGAATACCATCAATACTAACCTGAGGATATCTCCCATGGAGGGTGGGGGAAGGGGGGACTCAACAGCAGAAAAATTTCACCCTCATATCTCATTGGATAGAATTGTATCACCTGTCTGTGTCAGTCCTTCACTGACAAGGAGAATGGGATTTTTATACACTCAGATTAATCAATATGCAACCCCTGGTGCTCCTTTCCCTGAACACTTGCTGAATACTTCTTGTGTTGGAAGTCAAGCCATTGTATCTGTCATGATGATTATCTGCTGTCACAGTCATCATCATGCCAGGACCATGGCTGATCTTGATTTTGTCTCAACGATCTCACTGCTTGCTGGCAGCTGAAGGCTCTGTCCCCACCAGTGCTTACTGCTCTTCAGTGAGGTTCCTGACTTTTGGGGGGCTTATGGTTTGTTTTGAGAACTTGGGACAAATTACCCCTGAACTGCATCTGAGGATCATGGTTTCATCTACTATCACATCAAAAGTAAGTCTTCTCAATAATGATTAGGACATACTGTAGGACAGAGTTCAGATATTCTTTAGCCCTCTTTCTATCCTAGAGTGAAACATCCTTAAGGCTTGCCTCCCAGAAGTTGAAGGAATTTCTCTCTTGGTGGGAAAGAGAAGGCCATTTAAAAAATTCGTTCAGATCAAAATTCTCTTTGCCATTTCTCTAAGGAGGTATAGTAAATTCTCTAACACTCAGGATTTGTGGTGCTTGCCTTTATAATCTTAGCATTCCTCTGTTACCTATATATATTAGTCTTATTGCTAGGAGCTTTACCAGGCATAGAAATAGTAGAAGGAAGATAAAAAGTCATTACTAGTTGAAGTGGGCTCTGCCTGAAGGAGTTTGACATTTATAACAGCATCTTGAATATGCTAAACATGTTAGTACAAAAGGAAAGTTTCTCTGGAATTAGAATGTTTAAGGTTAAAAATGAGACCTATATCTTAACCTTAAAGTATTTTGACATAAAGATCAGACTAGTAACCAGGAACTGAAATTTTCCATAGGCCAGAAAGGGTGTTTTATTACCTCATTTAATTTAAAGAATAATGTATTATTTAATCTTTAGTATTTTGAGATTCACTTTTTATTGAGCAAGTCTTTAGGAAATATCACAAAGAGAGGAGTGAACACATATGCGTTCTCAAATCCAGACAGGAGAATGTTGAAAATAGGAGCCAAAGAAGATTTAAAACTTCACATACTTTCCTCCCTAGTGGTTTGATGCCTCTAATGGAAAAATAATGTTGTAGGCATCAAGTGGAGATTCTAATTAGACAGCATAGTAATGATCCCAAGGCTCTGATCCCTGGGGTTTTGTGAATTAAGAAACTCAGATTACCGGAGTGGAAAACTTTCTCAATAAAATAGCTCTTCTGTTGAAAACTATTAGTCCAACTAAAAAAAAAATTAGAAATTAAAAATCAGAGGATAGAAAGGCAACATGACTTTACGCACACATGCTCTAATATGGGGCCCAGAACTCATATTTCTAAAATGCTCATTTGCCTGAAGACAGAAAGCTGTCTGATGGCAAATTTCATGAATGAGGATATGAGAAATACACATCTTCAATTATTTTGAATTTTTTCCTCTTTTCTAAGAACATAGTCTAAAAAACTTGCCATGGTATGATTTCATTAGTAGAATGGGATAGCCCAAAGGTGAGGTGACAGATTGCAGGAAGTCCTTACAAGTCAGAGTTATCTTGTCACCTTCCAATTCTGATTCTAACTCTGTTACTTTTGCCATGAATTCTAAGAAATGAGACTCACCTAATTTAGTATTATTTCAAAGAGAAATGTAGTATAAAACAGGGATCTAAGTTTTCCCATCTTCAATACAGTTGGATTGTATAAGATTTAACTCATAAAGTCACTTCTTCTATCCTGTTTATTTCCTGAGCTGGAAAACTGGTATAAATCCTAAAGTGGAGGTAAAGTAAAAGGAAACAGTGTCTACTTCCCCCTTGCATGTTTTCCCTAATACAATGCTTCCTTTCAATCATACTAACACATATAAGTAACCATTTAATTGGTCTTTCAGTTGTGGTTAAAAGCCCTGAGCCTGGAGTTTGTGTCTTATCTGTACTGTTGTGTTAGCCAGAGTGTAGAGTGGGACATGACCACAGACATTCTGAGCAGAAAAAGATTTAGTGCAAGAAGTTCTGTTTACAAACTCTTTGAAAAAAACAAAAACAAAAACAAAAAACAAACAAAAAACCCCCCAACAGTTTGACATCTTTTAGAAAAAGTAAATATGCAATTATCATACAGCCCAGCAATTGCACTTTTATGTAAAATGTAAATTATATTCACACAGAAACCTGTACACGAATGTTCAAGCAATTTAATATGTAGCAGCCCCAAACTGGAAACAGCCCAGATATCCTTCAATAGGTAAATGGCAAAACAAGGTATGGTACATCCACACCATGAAATAATAGTTCACGATAAAAACACCAAAGCAACTATTGATCCATGCTCCTTGGCTGCACTTCCAGGAGACTTAAACTGAGTGAAAAAAGCCAATCCCAATTAATTATAAGCTGTATGATTCCACTTATAATGATTCTTGAAATGACAAAACTTTGGAAGTGGCATGAAGCATCAATGTCAGAACTATTCAGTATTTTTACTTTGGTGGTAGATGAATGAACCCTCGTGTATGATAAAAGGCATTGTATAAACACACACACACTAACACACACACGCATGTACAAATGAGTACAAGTGAAACTGGGGAAATCTTAATAAGATCAGTGCAATATTCTGCTTGTAATATTGCACTGTAATTTCAAAGGATGTGACCAAGGGGGAAATTGGGTAAAGTGTACGTGGGATATCACTGTACTATTTCTTATAAATACATGTGAATTCTACAATTATCTCAATAAAAACTTCAGTTTATTTACTTATTTATTTATTTATTTTTAAGGGATGGAAGAACAGAAGCCAGAGGGCCATCACTGGGCTGTTGACATCAAGGGCACACCACCATAGCTCTTAGTCAGAATTTAGGAAACTGCTGCTGCCCCATCTCACATGGCTACTGTACTCATGAAACTTGTATGACTAGACCCAAACTTGGAGTCTAGTTGCCACAACCTTGGGGTTAGTCTGACCAGGAGTAGAAAGATGGCTTTTGTTTCACTTCTACCTACCAGAATAAGGAGGAACACATCTGATTGGCAGAACTCAATATGCTTCCAAAATTTCAAAATATTGAACATTGTATATAATGGTTGATACTGTGAACTGAATTGTATCCTCCCAAAATTCATATGCTGAAGCTCTTATCCACCATATGATGGTATGTGAAAATGGGGACCTTTGGGGGGTAATTAGGTTATGAGGGCAGAGATCTCTAATGAGATTATTGCCCCTATAAGAAGATATGCCTTCTTCTCTCTTCACCATGTAAGGACACACAAGATGGCTCTTTGTAATCCAGACAGAGAGCTCTTACCAGGAACCAAATAAGCCAATGGACAATTCCTCTGAACTCATGGATATTAGCATTGACCATGTAGCACATCCTTCTCAGAGGCTTGTTTGGAGTTTACTGGACCTGTTATGGTTCGAATTGTGTCTCCCCCCCAAATTCATATGTTGAAGTCAACTCCCCCACCAGTAATTTAGCATATGACTTTATTTAGAAATAGGGTAATAGCAGAGATAGCTAAACTAACATGAAATCATATTGAGTTGGCCCTAATCCAATATGAGTGGTGTCCTTATAAGAAGAGGAAATTCAGACTGAGATACGTGTAGAAGGAGAATGCTATGTGAACATGAAGATGGCCACCATAAGTCAGAAAGAGAGGCTGCAGACGAAACTAACCCTGACAACATCTTGATTTTGGATTTTCAGAACTGTGAGGAAATAAATTTCTATTGTCTGAGCCACCAGTCTGTGGTACTTTGTTGTGACAGCCCTAGCAAACCAATATATGGCTCTATTGCCTTTCCTCAGAAAAGTTTTCTAGAGAAATAGCCCTTATTTTTTCTCAACCTTCCACTGTGTTTCAAAACTACCATTTTTCTCAACATTTTGTAATTATTTTATTTACAGGCCCTACAATACGATCAGTTTTCTTTCTATAGGTCTTCTACTGTCATACTTCTTACCAGGAAAGGCAAATGTTCAGTATTCAGTAGTGTGATGGGATGTCTCACAGATGCAGGATAAACTTGCTATGTCCTCTCTCAGTAACCGGTTTTCCCATGATTATTTGGAAAATGTTAAATAGTGTATCTGAAAATTAATCCAAATAATATTTATATTAAAACAAACATACATTTTTAAGATAATCTAGTAGATTTCAAAAACATTTCTTGCTTATAGTGAGTTCCCCTGAATTAAATGTTCACCATCCTCTGCATTAGGGCTTCTTCATTTACCGTTCAGAAGCAGCCTTCTGCTACATTAAAAAAATTATATTTATTTATTTATTTGAGAGAGAGAGAGCGTGCGCGCGTGAGTGCACACAATCATGGGGGTGGGGGAGGGGCAGAGGCAGAGGGAGAAGCAGACACCCCACTGAACAGGGAGCCTGATGCTGGCTAGATCCCAGGACCCTGAGATCATTACCTGAGCTGAAGGCAGATGCTTCACGGACTGAGCCAACCAGGTGCCCACAGTCTTCTGATACTGTATGTAATACACATTTGTTCAGTCATTCTCCATATAGAATGGACAAATGAGAGCCAAGGTGTGAAACCAAAGACACATCTATATATAAAGCTAAGGAATATTCCCAAGAAGCTTAGGGGACAAAAAGATTTTTAACTTAATCCTGAGTTTTTCTGATTTGGGGATTTGAGGTCTGTAACAACTTGCATGATAGGTTGGGCACTGTCCTAGGCACTCAGTTTGTGACTTGAGGTGATGATCTGAGGTAATCTACTGCAGAGAGGAAAATGTACAGATTAATAGAGCAGTGTAAATAGGGAAATTTTTGTCTCTTCCACGGATTCTGGCCAACTCCTTAGGTACACACACCTGCCATCCTCCCAGTGAGTCACCTCTGGCCTTCTCTCTGCCCAATGTGCAGCTGCCACATGGAAGCCAGTTCAGGAGACGTCAGGTTAGGACCCCACCTTGCATTTGATTTACTTTTTTTTTTTTGAAACTGGCCATGTCCGGGTTTGTCTGACCCTGCAGTCTTTTCAACATTTCCTTAAGCTGCACGTGAGTGGGGCCAGGCCTTCTTGTACTCTGCCAGTCCTCTGAACTAGAATACTTTGAATCTAGTTACTTGGAACCTTGTGCTTGGTTCCAAGCTTCAGGGAAACGTGAGATGAGCCAGAAAGCCGGGCTACAGGTGAGGTTAGTCATTCCACACATCTGTGACCCCATTTAGGGGCCTTGCGACCCTCAGGAAACATAAAACCAAACTCATCAAAAGGCACTGCTATAGGTTTCCAGGAATTATTTATCAAAGCTGATGACCCAGGCCCCGTGACGCCTAGATTTTTGGCATTCAAAGCTTTCTCCTAGTGAAAAGGTCGGCGCATACTTCCTCTCAGCATCCTCAGATAATATTAGCATTCCCGGGACGGCCAGAAGGGCGGAGGGCAGGAACCAGGGGTTCCAAAGAGCGTTTAAGCTGGTGAAGACCAAGTCGCCAACCGCCTGCGCCCTCTACGCCAGGGAACTGGCCTGGCCTAAAGACCCGGCAACATTTCCTTTCCTGAACCTGCGTAACAGCCAGGGCCGGAGGCGGCAGAGCCCCGCTGCAAGACCGCCCCTCCGGCGCCCCGCCCCGGCCGCGCGGCCCGCGGCGGAGGAGGCGTGGCGTAGCGAGGCGGTGGACGGCGGGGGGCGGGGCCTGCCGCGGACGCCACGGGAGCGTCGCGGGCTGACGCGAATGACGCGGCGCCCGCCAGGCCGCAGTCCCGCCGCCCCGCAGTGGGGCCCGCCTCGGCCCGCCCCCGGCCCTCCCCGCCCGGCCTCCCGAGCGCCCCTGTCAGATTGTGGCGGCGGGCCGCGCGGTGCGCTACTTCCCTGAAGCCTGGGCGAGGAGGCTTGTGTGCAGGCACACCCCCACGTCCCTTCGGCACCGCTGCCTCTGCTCCACTGGCCTCCGCTCCGCCCAGCCCTCGGCCACACGCCGGTAGCGACATGGCACACGCGGCGGTACGCTGCCCCAGCGCTCGCGGCTCCGGGGACGGAGAGATGGGCAAGCCCAGGAAAGTGGCGCTCATCACTGGCATCACGGGCCAGGTGAGTGCCGAGATGGGGGTTCGAGCCAGGCCTGCTGCTGCTGGGGCACGTGTGAGCTCCGCGCTCGGGGTTGCCTGCATTTCCAGGAACAGCCTTCTGGGCATCCCGGAAGGTTTCCGATGTGGCTTGTCGTGGAGGTCGGCGACAAGATGTGTCTTGTGGGGAGTGTGCTGAATGCATGGAATGCTTCTAGGCTTCCCTTGGGGCATGGGAGCGTGTGTCCTACTTGTGATGTGGTTCTCACACCTGAGCAAGACTACCTACTGTCTCCTGCCCAGCCAGCGATTGCAGTGCTTGTTTCTCCAAGGTCTCTAGGGTGCACTTTAATTTAGTTCTTTGCAGATCCCAGTGCTGGGGGAGGGAAAAGGACTGGTTTTCTTTCTCTCTGTGTGTAGTCAATTTGCTGTACTTCCGTGTAAGGGCTGAGGCCACTTACCTGCTAACGCTTGGGAAGCAGGGGAGTTCTTGCTGTTTTGGTTCCCCTTCACCAGATTTCCAGAAGGAAAAAAAAAAAAAAAACAAATTAAAAGAAAGTAGTGCCGGGGAGTCATAGACTAGGAAATATTTTTTGTTTAAAAAGCACACCTCACAAAAACTTTTTAAACACACAAACTCCAGAGATTCATGTTAATACATTTGAAGTGTATCTGACAGACTGGTCCAAAGTTAGGCTAAGGTTCTATTTCCAAACAAAAGGAGTTCCTTAAGTGATGTAATCATGAGGAGCTGTCCTGCATGTTGGAACCCCATGTGCAGACTGAGCATGGCTGTTTCCTGACAGTCATCTCTTAGAGATATTGCAACAGGTAGGCCCTTACCACTGTATCTGACCAAGCTGTGCTGCTTTAGATTCATTGGTGATGGAATGATTTTACTCATTATTTTTGTAGACAAAATGTTATATGTGTGCTCCTGGAGATCTTGGTAGTGGCTAATATTACTCTGTAATGGAGGTGATAATAACGGCAAATAAATGTGCTTATTATGTATCCGTCACTTGACTAATAACTCATTTAGTTTTTACAAGTACTCCTCGAAGGGTTTTTTTTTTTCTTCTTTTTTTTCTTTTTGCCTCCACTTTACAGATGGGGAAAGTGAGGCATGGGAGTCTGATTTGTCTGAAGTCAAACAACTACAAGTGTCTAGCTGGGATTCAAACTGCTTTCAAAGCACTCTAGCATAAGAAAAAAAATTGAACTTGGCCAGATGTGAAGTCCAAGAATACTAGACAGTTTTAATTACTGGGTATCTAAGTAATTTCTGATTATTCATCTTACTTTGTTTAAGGTTATTACAATAAACAACTGTTTTAAACCTGGTGGAAGAGGTGGATAGGAAAAGGATTTGACACTGAGGAAGTGAACCATTCAATTTAGGCAAGGGCCTATATGCTTTCAAGTCGTGGCCTACAAATTTTTTTTTTTTTTTTTTTCCCCCCCTAATGGTGAGGACTCTTCGGTAGATGGTTTCCCTTTTTCCAATTTCTTAGACTGGATCTGAAGCTCAAAAGTTTACTAAGCTTGTGTGAACTCTTGAAGATAGAGATTCTTTTTTTAGTACCTTGAAGAAATTGGTTAAACTGTTAAGATAAGTCTTGGTATGGGTTATGCCAATTTAAGTGACCAGCACTATCAATCAGTGCAAGTTAGAAATGGGACCTTCTTTAGAGCTTTGGAACACATCATCTAGTTGCTACTGAATGGCAAGGGAGGTGCAGAAGTGGCCTCCATTGTAGTTTGTCCAAAAGGCTGCTGCAGGGGAGTCTTCTTTAAGCACATGTTTAGTGTGCAGTGCTCTAACCAGACATTTTTGGCTCACCACTTCATTTTGGCTCACTACCTCATTTCCAACTTTAAATTCCTTGGGTTTCAGGCCCTTTTTACCTTCAGCACCAATATTTTCCTCTTTCTTCGCACATTCACCCTCTGCATTGTCCCTTTCCATGTTGGGTTCTTGTGTTGGCTTTTATACCCCTGGCACAGTGCTGAATTCTGTAGTTGCACATAAATCCTTGCTAATGGAACTTACTGCTTGCTATGCTTTGCATTTGTCTTCTAGGACAGTGATTCCTAACTTGGGTATCAAGGATCTCCAGAGGACTGAAGTTAATACAAGAGGTCTGAAAATCCATACATTATTGTCCATTTTTGAAATAATATTTGGTGAGAGCTTACTGAGCTACTCACTCTGCTAAACACTATATATCCCTACCTTAGAGGCAGGTACAAATTTTATTCCCAATTTATACCTGGCTAAGTAAGGTTAAGTATGTTCCCTGGGAGTGCACACCCAGTGAGTGTCAGAGCTGAGATTTGAACCAAGGTGTTGCTTAGAACAGTTTTGTTAATGTTGCTTCAGTGGTAAGCTATATACATTAAAATACAGCTTTGTGTGTCTGTGTGTGAGAGAGAGAGAGAAAGAGAAAAAGAGAGATTGTTCTACTCTAAGAAAGGTCTCAGATTCAAGAAGGTGAGGTAGACACCATTGCTCTTAGGGTATTCATGGCAATTGTGCTGTGATGGGCTCTTAAATGGGTTGTCGCAGATTTCCACTTGAGAAAGTGCAGATAGTTATGGTGCCCTGTTTGCTATGCATCTCTAATATTTACTGTCAGGCTTCATATACTAGCTTTCTCCCTCCTGTCTATTCTTGTTACAGTAATTGTGAATCATTTTCTAAAGTTTTTACCTTATTAAATCACCTTAAAGAAAACCAGGCTTGGGGGCGCCTGGGTGGCTTAGTCCTTAAGCCTCTGCCTTTGGCTCAGGTCATGATCCCAGGGTCCTGGATCCCTGGGTGCAGGATCTAGCCCTGCATAGGGCTCTCTGCTCAGCGGGAAGCCTGCTTCTCCCTCTTCCACTCCCCCTGCTTGTGTTCAGTCTTTCGCTGAACACAAATAAATAAATAAATAAATAAAATCTTAAAAGGAAAAAAAGAAAACCAGGCTCAGGCTTGACTTTGTTGCCTCTAGACCCTCTACCAGCCATCTTCAGAGCTCACCTCCCTAATGGATGGTATAAGCACACTTTTTGGTCGATAGAGACTTAAGTAATTGAATGGTTAGTTTTTGTGGATTTTTCCTTTGTTAAACGGTTATTTTTCTAGTATCTGTTATTTCAAGCTGGTTTCTGCCAAGGGAGCAGGCAGGTTGGAACTATAGATTACTTTGTCAGGTGTGTTGATTATAAGGTTAATATTGGTGTTTTGAAAGTGGAAGTATTTGACATGGTGAGGTCCTTCTTAAGCTGTAAATTGGGCTAGATTTTCCTTGGAAAGTGGTTTGGATCTGGCCAAACATTTAAGCAAGTACCAATTCAATGCTCCAGATTTCTGCATCATGACACATGGAAGACAAAGCATTTATCTTTAAATAGTTACAGTCAAGAAGAGCTAACTTGTCTGTGGTTGGAAGACAACAGACTTCTGGTAAATCTTGCAAAAATGAAAGAGATGGACACTTTGAGTTATCAGGTCATATTCTTTAAGCCATATTTTGTTTCAGAATTTTGTTTTTATGGCCTTATTTTTAATTTTCATTACTTTTATTCTTGGTCTTTACAGAAAACAGGTAAAATGGATGACCTAATTTTCTAGACTCAGGTGGTTCTTTCAGGCTCTGTATTCTTCATTTAAGAGTTAATTTAATATTTTAGAAAATGGTAATTGAGAATTGGCAAGAGGTACCTTTCTTCCCACAGTTTTCCTTAACCCCTTTTAAATCATGCTTCAGTTGAATTGTAATAGATGACTGGGACATTACCTCTTTTGGTTTTACTTTCTAGTCCATATTCAGTTTCTCGTAAATTTCTACATTCCAATATAGGTATAAGAATCATCACTTATAGAAGGAGATTTAATAAAATGTAATGTGGTCTGTTAAAACTTGATTTCTGGATAACACATTCAATTTTTTTATGAGTGTAATTGAGCCACAGTGTTACATTAGTTTCAGGTGTACAACCTAGAGATTAAACCTCTCTCTGCTTGATGCTGTGTTCACCACAAGCATAGCTACATCTGTCACCACGCAACACTATTAAAAGACCTTTGACTGTATTCTTTCTGCTGTGCCTTTTATTCCCTTGACTTACTCATTTCATAACTGGAAGCCTGTATCTCCCACTCCCCTTCAACCATTTTGCCCATCCTCAACCTAGCAAACATCATTTAGTTCCCTATGTTTATAGGTCTGATTCTCCTTTTTGTTTGTTTATTCATTCTGTTTTTCAGATTCCACATATGAGTGAAGTCATATGGAATTTCTCTTTCTCTGACTTATTTCACTTAGCATTATACCCTCTAGGTCTATTCATGTTGTCACAAATGGTAAGCTCTCATCCTTTTTAATAACTGCATAATATTCCTGTATGTATTTGTGTGTGTGTGTGTGTGTACACTACGTCTTCCTTATGCATTTGTCTATTTATGGATGCTGGGTTGCTTCCATATCTTGGCTATTGTGAATAATGCTGCAGTAAACATAGGGGTGCCTATATCTTTTCAAATTAGTGTCTTTGTTTTCTTTGGGTAAATACTCAGTAGTGGAATTATTGGGTCATATGGTATTTCTATTTTGAAGAATCTCCACACTGTTTTTCTACAGTGGCTGTCCAATTTG
The DNA here is from genome assembly GCF_963455335.1 of Martes martes. NCBI lineage: Eukaryota > Metazoa > Chordata > Mammalia > Carnivora > Mustelidae > Martes > Martes martes. The sequence goes on along the minus strand of NC_137893.1, from coordinate 125,112,046 downwards.
CATTTGTAGCGACAGTGCATAAACGTTCTTTTTTCTCCACATTCTTGACAACACTTGTTATTTCTTGTTTTTTTATTGTTGTATTCTCACAGCTATGACTTGATATCTCTTTGTGGTTTTGATTTGTACTTCCCTGATGATGAGTGATGTTGAGCGTCTTTTTGTGTTAGACAACACGTTCTTTAGAGACCTTACACATTCACTGTTCATTCAGGGTTATATACTGTCCTGAGCTGGTAGTTTGCCTCCAGTGCCCCAGACTTATTGAGTGCTACCTTATCTACTCATGACATGGGAAAATTCAGTGCTCCACAGTCTCCATGGTTGGCTTCAGGACCCCAAAGCTGAAACTGAGAGTGACTTTTGTTAGTTACTGACTTGATTTCTAGATGAATTGAAAGTACTCTTAATTGTTCTTGTGATCCTGAATGGCTCTTTGAGTTACAGAGTTCTCAACCTGCCTGTCTGTCCTCTGAAGCAGCTGCTTCTGAACTTCTGTTAAGTAAAAGTTACAATTAAATGAGAATTACCTGGCTATGAGTCAGGTTTAAGGAAGGCAAAATGTTTGTCTTCTGGATACTTAGTAGATAATCATTTGGGGTGAAGGTACAGAAAAAAAATTGCTGACATCAATAGAATGATTACTGTGTGCCATGCAATGTACCAAGCACCTTCTACAAATTACCTCATTTAGGGGCTCTTGAGTGGTGCAGTTGGTTAAGTGTGACTCTTGATTTTGGCTCACGTCGTGATCTCAGGGTCATGAGAACCAGCCCCACATCAGGCTCTGTGCTCAGTGTGAGTCTGCTTAAGTTTCTCTCTCACTCTTTCTTTGACCCTCCCTGCCTCTAAAATAAATACTTCTTTAAAAAAGAAAAAAGGCATTATCTCATTTCACCCCAGGTGGTACAAATTTTTACTGTCCACCTTATATCAAACAAGGAAACTGTGACTTGGAGAATTTCAAACTTGCCCAAAAACCCTTAATGCACTAGATTTTTTCCCCTCAGGACCTTCTCTCCTGTCTCGTTAGAGTAGCTCGCTTGGGCAGTTTGTCAACAAGCTGCAGAAGTTCCCAGCTCTCAAGAAGCAGTTTTTAAAGGCTGTTATATATTTTGATTGGTACCTTACCATGCCCATTAGGTGATGTTAACATATTAGTGTGTGTGTCTTAGTAGAAATCAGGAATAGGGGTGGGGAATGGAGGTGGAGCACTATGTTCTCTGAGCCCTTTTGAAAGCTTCTAGTGTCTCCTTTCTTTCCCTACTGTTCTTTTCAGTTCTCTAAGGGATTTTTCAGTAAGAGATGAAAATGGTCAGAGCAAAATGCTTCTCCTGCCCATAAACCACCTTCTCCCAGGGGAGGACCAAGAGCCAGTAGCCAATTAATAGGATCCTCAGAAGTGGTAGGTCCCTGGGCCTGCAGCTTGGGTGATGGGTTGTCTGGATGAAAACTGTGCCTGGAGAACTTGCCCATAAGCTTTGATGAGCATATGGATAGTCTGAGTTTTCAGTGTGATGGAGAGAGGCAGGTGAGAGGCTGAGTTGCCTGCTTGTATGGCTGCTACAACTTCTATCTGTACACAGACCTGAGAGTTACAGCTCCCAGTTTGCTTGTTGTGCCCTTCGATACATTTTTTCCCTTTCTCTAATGCTACTTTTCCTTTCTATATTGTGGTGTTTGTCCTTGCTGTCAAGGTCCAATTAGATTTTCCTTAGGAGGCTCAGAAGTCCTCTATTCTAGATTTGTATACCCTGTTATGAACTGGGAAGCCTGGTTTAAGCCTGAAAATGTTCTGCCTGCAAAATGATCTTAGCAAGTACTTTTCACTCAACTTTTCTTCTGGTGGGTTAGTTTAATCTGAATAGATACTTCCTTGACTTGAGAGTAGCCTCTCCTCTTTTCTCTTCCAATAGGTTTGCATTTGTGTTACTAGCAATTCTCTATTTGTTACCCTTCTAAATTTCCAGGTAGCAATTTTTTTCATGCTTAATTTATCTTTTCTCCTGGAGGCAATTATATTTTGGTGTGAGTCATCCTCTACTTAGTAATAGAAGTACTAATAATCATAATTAATGCACTTAAGAAATGTTTGAGTCCCAATTATGTGTCAGGCACTGGGGATTCAACAGTGAACATAATGTCAAAAATGACCATCCTTAAACATTGATGTTCTGGTAACATTGTGTTCTGGTATCATAACATTAATGTTCTAGGTGGTGACGATGGTGATGATAATTATGGTAATTACAATAATTAACACATGTTGAGCATTTACTTTGTGCTGGGTACTGTTCAAAGGGTTTATATTTGTTACTGAAGCAAAAGAACCTCCTGTGATGCAGTTTTCTTATTATCCCCAAAGAATACAGAGGTTAAATATATCGTCATCCAAAGCTCTCTCCAGTCACTGTTTGAAAAATCAGATCTTAAATGTAAATCCCATTAATTTTATTTTCTATGAAGTTTGTAATTAGTATCAACAAATAACTTCTAAGGAGAGACAAATTATTTATTAAGATTCAAAAACAAAATATATTCAAGAGTTGTGGAAAGGTAGATTATAGTAGTAAAATAAGCTTGTACTGATCATTACATTACATGCCTCTCATTTTATTTTATTAGCTGTGTCACGTGGGTCATATCTTTAATTAGTTCTTTGGAGGGCCTATGTTGACAGCTAATCTTGCAGACTCTCTAAAGGCTGGGGCTCTATGTTGGATGAAGTGGAGAAGAATGAGTTAGATTTTTAGCCCAACTTAAGTTTGAATTACTGATTAGTTATTTATGAGGTGCATGACTTTGGACAAGTTATTTACCTTTGCTGTCAGATTGGATGAGTAATTCTGCTAAGTAGTAAATAATTCTGGCATGTAGTAGGGACCTTTGTACCATTACTAGAATGGACCTTCTCTTCAGTGTTAAGAAGATAGTAAAAGATTACTTGAATTCTAGGAAAGAAAGTTGAATCAGGAGAGGATTAATATTTACCCTTGTGTTTTGAATGGGGAGTCTATAATCCAATGGCAGAAAGTTCTGTAGTATTTGGAATCACTCACAAGGCTACAAAGTACTGGGAGGCCAACAGATTTGACATCAGTAAGTCTTACAGACTGATAGTATAAACAGATGTGGGAGCCAGGCTTATCTTCATGTGTAAGAGGATTGTGGGCAGTGGACTGCGCTCTGAATCTTCCTTACTGGGATTTCGATCCTTGTAGAAAAGGTTTGGCAAAATTGGAAATGAGAAAGATGTCTTGAGTACTGTCCTTTTTTTTTTTTTTGAAGATTTTATTTATTTATTTGACAGAGATCACAAGTAGACAGAGCAGCAAGCAGAGCGCGAGGGGGAAGCAGGCTCCCCGCTGAGCAGAGAGCCCTATGTGGGGGGGTCGATCCCAGGACCCTGGGATCATGACCTGAGCTGAAGGCAGAGGCTTTAACCCACTGAGCCACCCAGGCGCCCCTTGAGTACTGTCCTATTTTGATCAAAGACTGTTATGTGGTGGAAAGGGTTTTTTTTTAATGCCTTTACATTACATGTAACTAATTGATTAACTGAGGAAAGAGCATGGAACTGAGAATCAGAGGCTGGATTTTAACACCAGTTAATTTTATAGCTTTAATTTTTTCTTAGTCTGTTTCTTTCTTTCTTTCTTTCTTTTTTTTAAGATTGTATTTATTTATTTGACAGAGAGAGAGATCACAAGTAGGCAGAGAGAGAGATCACAAGTAGGCAGAGAGGCAGGTAGAGAGAGGAAGCAGACTCCCTGTTGAGCAGAGAGCCCCATGCAGGGCTTGATCCCAGGACCCTGAGGTCTTGACCTGAGCCAAAGGCAGAGGCTTAACCCACTGAGCCACTCAGGCGCCCCCCTGGAGTCTGTTTCTTAATCTTTATTGTGAAGGGATTACTTGGTCATCTCTTAAGTCCTTTCAGAGTATCAAGTGCTAGGACTTTAGGATTGAACACTAAATTACAGTTGATTATGTGTGACGAAAATCTTATTTTTAAGCAGTTTAAAGATAAGGGCAATAGGAGAATTTTTTAAGAAACAAAATGAACTGTTAACTGTGGTGGATTTATAGTTAAGTTTCCAAACTAAGAAGAAATTCATATATTAGTTGTATTTTGTCAGAATTTGTAAGGTTGAAGTGAAAAATCTCAGCTGTCTGTCCTTTTAGGTTATACTAAATGAGGTGGTTTTTTGATGAGGAAGGATTTTAAAATTCCCAGTATTTATTATCTGTATTTTGAGCTTAGGGTTTAATAGTTGAGGTTTTATTCATCCAGTAGATATTTGCTGAGATTTCTTCTGTGTTGAGGTAGGTGCTGGAGATACAGACACCAGGAAGATGGACATGATTTTGTCTTCAAGAGCTGCTAGTCTGGTGAACAACAAGCAATTTTATAGCATGTTAAGTGGTATGATGGTAATAAATAAGTCACAGAATCACAAGAAGATCTTTCCTTAAAAATGCTCTGAAGTACTGTTAATTCAGTAGATTTATTGAGCATCGATTACTTTGGAAGTTTCTGGTTATAAATGCTATTATATTAAAGGGTTAGTTGTGAGGCCTTCTTGTAGAAAGGAGAGGACCTTAAGGACCACCTATAACTACTTTTTCTTCTTTTTGATGTGGAATTCTTTTGTATAGTCTTGTATTCCATGAAGAATGGTTAAAGATGTTACTATTTTCATGCTCATTCTTCTATCTTAGAAGCTGTATTTCCACCTTTTAACAAAGGCAGAAGTGCTTAGATTTGATGAAATAAAGCAGTGGGGAGGCAGAGACCCTGTGATGTGACAGAAAGGGCTCAGCTTTCGGTAAGGCTCAAACCTGGGCTCAAACCCTGCTTTCAAAAAAAGTACATTAAAAAAAAAAAAAAAGTACATTTAGAAATGTCTTCCATTTACTAGCTGAATGTCCCTAGTGAGTTACTTAATAAACTTGAACCTCAGTTTCCTCTCTAAAATGCAGTTAATTATACTCACATTACAAATTGATATGTGGATTACATATTATGATTACAATAATACCTCACACAATGCCTGGCACACACTTTTTGAAATGATAGTGCTTACTATTTATTATTGTATAATTAATGATTCATTATGTCTAATAAATCCTTAAGGTCAGGAGGTATAAGAAAAGGGTAGAGAAGTGTTTTGAGAATGCAGTTTGATGTAGGTAATACAGAATGAATTTGAGTAGCAAACAACAGAGGCAGGAAGACCTTGCTAGGAGCCTTTTATAATCATGAAGATAGAGATGCAAACGGTATTGGTTGTGGAAAAGGAAAGGGAATCAAAGGGACAACAGGACTTTGTGATCATTTAGGTGTAGGTAATGTGACAAGGGCAGGAGTTAGAGATCTCAAGGCTATTTTAATTTTGGAGACTGGCTGGATGGAATTACCATGGCCAGAAATGTAGTCACTGGGAAAGAAAGCCAGTTATCTGGGAAAGACAGTGAATCCAGTTTTCCTCCTTTTGAATTTAAGGTGAGAGTATGACATTCAAGTTCAAATAACCTGTAAGCTATTTAAAATATAAGGTTGTTATGCAGGTGAGAGATCATGGCCACATAGTCTTGTATAACAACCTGGATAGCAGCTGTGGATTGGGAAAGCCCTAGGTGTGTCTATGCTGCTCTACAGTGCTCATCACTAGTACTTTTACTCATCCCCCAGAATTATCTGTTGCTCCCACTTATCTGGCATCAAGATTAACATTTTTCCTTTTAGTCTGATGATTGAATTTAGCTAGGTTATTTCAGTATACTTCAGCTCTCCCTGCCTCTTTATTTATCTTACTATTTAAATTTTCCTATTGTCATGTTTTTATGCAAGATTCCTCCAACTTTCAGCTTGTTGTCCCTTCCTTCCTTCCATAAAGAATTTTGGGAATCCCACTCTTCCAGGTGAATTGGAAACAAGGTGTTCAGTTCCATTAACCATTTCCATAGCAGCTTAGTACATGGGGAGTAACTGAGTGAAGCATACTTAGAAGATAATCATGTGGAATAGAAAGCCAGTTATCAGTAGTGTTCTTGGCAGTGGGGCACCAGTGTGCCAAACTTAGCCTTTGGCAAGCCAGTAAGTGGTTTTCCTGTCAAATCTTATGACTTACCATAAGTATTAACACAATCGTATATAGAAATCCATTCATTGAAATAACTGCTTTTAGGAGGTTGTTTTGGTGTTTGGTTACATAGAACTGTGTTACATGGAATTGAAGTTAGATGGTTTTTATATGAAGTGATTTTGCCGAAGGGTGTGTTTGACTTATTTTTTTCAGACTGTTCATGCTGTGCCTTTTAAGAAGTCCACTACATGTAAATTTTAGGGGATCCTTTCTCTGACTTTCATATGATTTATTTTTAACTTCAAGGATGAAGAAAATAAGAATTTATTTAGTATTTATAGAAAGTGTTTAAACTTCATAATTACACTTGAAAATTGTGCCATGAGAGCTCGGTCATATGTTATATGCTTGAATATTGGATTTGATTATAATGCTGAAGTGAATAGCTCAGTCACATATAACGGAAGCATGTTCCTTAACGTAGAGTGAAAAAACCTTAAATTTGTACCTCTAGCAGTCTTTTCTTAAAAATTATTATTTTTTTAGTTAATATATAATGTATTATTTGTTTCAGGGGTACAGGTATGTGATTCATCAATCTTATATAATATCCAGTACTCATTACAACATATGCCCTCCCCAATATCTATCATCCAGTCACCCCATCTTCCTATCCACCCTCCCCCAGCAACCCTCAGTTTGTTTCCTAAGATTAAGAGTCTTTTAGGTTTGTTTCCTTCTCTGCTTTCATCTTGTTTCATTTTTTCCTCTCTCACCCTATAATCCTCTGTCTTGTGTCTTTAATTCCACATATCAGTGATATCATATGATAACTGTCTTTGTTTGATTGACTTATTTCGCTTACTCTGGTTCCCTTTACATTGTAGCAAATGGCAAGATTTCATTTTTTGATAGCTACATAATATTCCATTATATATACATACCACATCTTCTTTATCCACTTATCTGTCAATGGACATCAATGGACAAACTTCCAAAGTTTGGCTGTTGTGGACATTGCTGCTATAAACATTGGGGAGCAGGTGCCCCTTCAGATCACTACATTTATATCTTTAAGGTAAATGCCCAGTAGTACAATTGCTGGGTCTTAGGATAACTCTATTTTCAACTTTTTGAGGAAACTCCATACTGTTTTTAAGAGTGGCTGTACCAGTTTCCATTCCCACCAACAGTGTAGGAGGGTTCCCCTTACCCTGCATCCTTGCCAACACCAGTCGTTTCCTGACTTGTTAATTTTAGCCATTCTGACTGGTGTGAGGTGGTATCTCATTGTGGTTTTGATTTGTATTTCCCTGATGCCAAGTGATGTGGAGCACTTTTTCATGTGTCTGTTAGCCATTTGTATGTCTTCTTTGCAGAAATGTCTTTTCATGTCTTCTGCCCATTTCTTGATTGGATTATTTGTTCTTTGGGTGTTGAATTTGATAAGTTCTTTATAGATTTTGGATACTAGCCCTTTATCTGATATGTCATTTGCAAATATCTTCTCCCATACTGTAGGTTGTCTTTTGGTTTTGTTGACTGTTTACTTTGCTGTGCCAAAGCTTTCGATCTTGATGAAGTCCCAGTAGTTCATTTTTGCCCTTGTTTCCTTTGCCTTTGGAGATATGTCTAGCAAGAAGTTCCTGTAGCTGAGGTCAAAGAGTACCTGTGTTCTCCTCTAGGATTTTGATGGGTTCCTGTCTCACATGTAGGTCTTTCATCCATTTTGAGTCTATTTTTGTATATGGTGTAAGGAAATGGTCCAGTTTCATTCTTCTGCATGTGGCTGTCCAGTTTCTGAACATCATTTATTGAAGAGACTGTTTTTTTTTTCCATTGGACCTTCTTTCCTGCTTTGTCAAAGATTAATGTTGACCATAGAGGGTCATTTCTGGGTTTCCTATTCTGTTCCATTGATTTATGTGTCTGTGTTTGTGCCAGTACTGTATTGTCTTAATGATCACAGCTTTGTAATGTAGTTTTAAGTCTAGAATTGTGATGCCACCAGGTTTTGTTTTCTTTTTCAATATTCCTTTGGCTATCTGGGTCTTTTGTGTTTCCATACAAATTTTAGGATTATTTGTTCCATTTCTTTGAAAAAAGTTGATGGTATTTTGATAGGGATTGCACTGAATGTGTAGATTGCTCTAGGTAGCATAGACATTTTCACAATATTTGTTCTTCCTATTCATGAGCATGGAACATTTTTCCATTTCTTTGTGTCTTCCTCAATTTCTTTCATGAGTATTCTGTGGTTTTCTGAGTACAAGATTCTTTGCCTCTTTAGTTAGATTTATTCCTAGGTATCTTATGGTTTTTGGTGTAATTGTAAATGGGATCGACTCCTTAATTTCTTTCTTCTGTCTCATTGTGGGTGTATAGAAATGCAACTGATTTCTGTGCATTGATTTTATTTATTTATGCATTGATTTACTGATTTATTTATTTTATTTACTGATTTATTTATTTTGTTTATTTATTTATACATTGATTTACTGAATTCCTGTATGAGTTCTAGCAATTTTTTGATGGAGTCTTTTGGGTTTTCCACACAGAATATCATGTCATCTGCAAGGAGTGAGAGTTTGACTTCTCTGTCAATTTGGACGCCTTTTATTTCTTTTTGTTGTCTGATTTCTAGTACTATGTTGAATGGCAATGGTGATAGTGCACATCCCTGTCATGTTCCTGGCCTTAGGGGGAAAGCTGTCAGTTTTTCCCCATTAAGGATGATATTTGCTGTGGGTTTTTCATAGATGGCTTTGATGATATTGATGAGGCAGGTATTCTGTATCCTTACACTGTGGAAAGTTTTAATCAAAAAAGAATGCTGTAGTTTGTCAAATGCTATTTTGCATCTGTTGGGAGGATTATATGGTTCTTGTCCTTCCTTTTATTAATGTATTATATCACATCGATTTGTGGATATTGAACCACCTTGCAGCCCAGGAATAAATCCCACTTGGTTGTGGTGAATAATCCTTTTAATGTACTGTTGAATCCTGTTGGCCATTATTTTGGTGAAAATTTTTGCATCCATGTTCATCAGGGATATTGGTGTGTAATTCTCCTTTTTGGCTGGATCTTTGGTTTTGAGATCAAGGTAATGCTGACCTCACCAAAAACAGTTTGGAAGTTTTCCTTCCTTTTTGATTTTTTGAAACAGCTTCAGAAGAACAGGTATTAATTCTTCTGTAAATGGTAGAATTGCCCTGGGAAACTGTCTGGTCCTGGGTCCTTGTTTTTTGGGAAATTTTTGATTGCTGCTTCAATTTCCTTGCTGGTTATGGGTCTGTTCAGGTTCTCTATTTCTTCCTGGTTCAGCTTTGGTAGTTTATACTTCTCTAGGAATGCATCCATTTAGTCCAAGTTGTTTAATTTGTCTGCATATGGTTGCTCATAATATGTTTTTACAGTTGTTTGTATTTCTTCAGTGTTGGTTGTGATCTCTCCTCTTTCATTCATGATTTTATTTATTTGGGTCCTTTCTCTTTATTTTTGATAAGTCTGGCTACAGGTTTATCAATCTTGTTAATTCTTTCAAAGAACCAGCTCCTAGTTTTGTTGATCTGTTCTACTGTTCTTTTGGTTTCTATTTCATTGATTTCTGCCCTGATCTTTATTATTTCTCTTTTCTTTCTGCGTTTAGGCTTTATTTGCTGTTTTTTTCCCTCCAGCTCCTTCAGGTGTAGGTTCAAGCACCTCTATCAATCTTCAAAAAAAATGTAATATGATTTTTAATGTTTCATAGAAGAACATTGTATTTTTATAATTTTTCACAGAAGAAGTTGGTTTTCCAGTATTCCTTTTTTTTAAGCAGTATTTTGAATTGGAATTTTTAAGCAGTATTTTGAATGTTGAATTGGAATTTTACAGAGATGTGTAGGCCATCGTAATATTTTTTGGTAACCAATGTCGAAATACTAAGCATATTTATTTTAGCTTAAAGTGAGATCTCTCAAAATGTAATCTTTGATTGCAAGAAATGTGCAATAGTGGCATGTATTCCTGTTGCAGTGAACTGAGTACAGGAGAAAGAATGGGAAACACAGTTTGTCAGGAATTGAGAGAGATTCACCCTGCTTGTGGGCTAGCAAGTAAGCCTCCTCCAGTTCTGCAGATGAGTGCCTAAAACATGATGCTCCTGGGTCGGAGACAAAGGATTTATTATTCACAGCACAGAAGGCAGCATGAACTTCATGTTTGTAGCAGTTTACTTTGCATCAGATCCTCTTGCCCTCCCAAGGCCTCTGGGGGCAAAAAGGTGGTAGGTTTAGGTAGATGTTGCAAATGCAGTGGGCATGCATCACAGTTGGGAAATCCTAAGGTTGGGGAACCCTAATCTTTTCTAAGGGGCTGCTGGCAAATCTGCCCAGCCTTTGCTTGGGAGGGAGACATTATTTTAATGGATAGCAAACAAATCTTCCCTTTGCGAGAGAGAAAGAGTGAGACAGAGAGAATATGAATATGTTCATCTTAAAAGGCTAGCTACTGTACAAATGTCCTTGGAAAGATAGTACTGAATAAACACTGTCAGTGGACCTGCTCATAAGATATGCAGAAATGGGTGAGACTCATGGAGAACTGCCTCCCAATATTGTTTACTCTGTTAACTGAAACTCACCAGTTTGACAACTTACAGACGTTTTCTCCTTATTTCTCCATACATCTCTATGGGAAGCTTGAACTTTGTTTTGGATCCCCACTTTCTTTTACCTTTTTTACTTGAAGAACAAAATGATAACGTGGACTTGGGGGCTTAGCATAGAGTGGGTGAATGTGCCTTGCCCCTGGGGAATGCATTTTATATTTTGTTTTATGTATAGTAGTGGGTAGTATGGTGAAACATTGAATCAATTTAATCTGATAGATTCATCTCAGTTGGCCTGAAGAACCACACCTCAGAAGTTTTCTGGGGCACTTGGCTGGCTCAGTTGGAAGAGCGTACAACTCTTGATATTGGGTCATGAGTTTGAGTCCCACATTGGGTGTTGAGATTACTTAAATAAATTAAAAAAAAAAAAAAAGGAGAACATTTTTTCCAGCCTTGGGGAAAAGCCCACATTCATACTTCCACTGGCTATGATCCTAACTGGATAATTCTAACTCTTGTTAGCTTAGAACCTTCTTTTCCTCATTGGGCCCCCGTGAACACATGCCATGGCTCACAAGTCACGTTAAATTTCTTTCATTATTTTTAATGCTTTTTCCTACTTCATTTTAAAATCATACCTAATTTAAATTTTCAGCTTCACTTTGAGATTACTCCTATCATTTATGGCAATGTTTATCTAGTGCCTATTGTGTGATAATAGGCCCTGTCCTCAAGGTCAGAAACCTTTCATCTTTTTAGATTTTCTTAAAGGTTCCCTAAGTCTTGTTTTGATTTTTGTGAATTTTGATGTTATCATCAGAATGTATTCTAGCAGCTTGCATATTTTGTTAAAGAATCTGATTTTCGCACTCAAAGAGTCTTTTTTTCTAAGCAAGGCAGGTCTCATTGCTCAGCAAGATCAAAGGGCTTTTGGAATGAAATAGTACGGTTATTGCTGATGTGTAACTTTGCTTCACTCCTCTTAGTTATAAAACCTACATTTGTATATTAATTTATTGTTTCCAAAGCATTTAAACTTTTTTCCATTGTTCTTAATAGTACTCTGTGAGGCAGGCAGGGCAGGTATTACTGTCATTTTACACATGTGATGACCTAGACTAAGAGTGATGAAGTGACTTGTCAGTGTCTTGGGGCTAGTGATTGTCAACCACAAGAACTATAGGCTTTTTTTTTTTTTTTTAATTTTTTAAGGATTTTATTTATTTGAGAGAGAGTGGGTGGACGTGCATGAGCAGGCTGGAGGGACAGAGGGAGAAAGAGAGGAAGACTCCCTGAGGAGCAGGGAGCTTGACTCGGGCTCCATCTCAGGATGCTGAGATCATGATCTGAGCAGAAGGCAGGTGCTTAACTGACTGAGCCACCCAGGCTCCCCTAACTCCAGGCTTTTTGGCTCTGTCTTCTGGATTTTTACATTCTACTTGATTTAATTTAATTTTCTTCTATTTACTGTCACCTGTGTTTTACTGTAGGCTGGTATTTTTATTTAGTGTTCATAAACAGACTATGATAGGTAGGGTACCACCCTTCACCCCCAACCCAAGGTGTCCATGTCTTAATCCCTGGATCCTGTAAATATGTTACTTCCACTGCCAAAAGGGACTTTGTAGATGTGGTTAAGTTAAGGGTATTGAGATGGGGTGGTTATCCTGGGTTATCTGTGTGGGTTTAATATAATCATGAGCGTTCTTAAATGGGATGGAGGGGGACAAGAATTGTCAGAAACAGAAAGATGGCATTGTGAGAAAACTTGACTGGCCATTGCTGGCTTTGAATGGGCCATAAGCCAAGAAACGTGTGTAGCCTCCGGAAACTGAGAAAGGTGAGGGTATGGATTCTCCCTAGAGCCTCCAGAAAGGAACTGAGCCTTTTGACACCCGAATTTTAGCCCTTTCTGACTTACTGAATGATAAGATAATGAATGTGTGTTAAGCCAGTAATAAGAAACGGATATACACATCATGTATTTGTCTATCCTTTTTACTTACTTGGAATTCTCTTTTCTCTTTTGCTTTTGCCTATTTATATTTGTCCTCAATTCTACCCTCCTTTCATGTTCTAGCCCTTATTCATTTACATCATCTTGGATATCTTTGCATATTTTTTAGTTATCCAACAAATTTTTTTTTTGCTTCAGGTTTTTATTTGAATTCTAGTTAGTTAACATATAGTGTAGTATTAGTGTCAGAAGTAGACACCCAGTGCTCATCACAAGTGCTCTCCTGAATACCCATCACCCATTTAGCACATGTCCCTGCCCACCTCCTTCCATCAACTCAGTTTATTCCCTATAGTTAAAAGTCTGTTTTATAGTTTGCCTCTCTCTCTCTCTCTTCCCCCCTCCATGTTCATCTGTTTTGTTTCTGAGAATCCACATGTGAGTGAAATCATATATTTTTATTTCTCTGACTGACTCATTTCACTTAGCATAATAAAACCTATCTCCATCATTGCAAATGGCAAGAGTTTATTCTTTTTTATGGCTGAATAAATATTCCTGTGTGTATGTGTGTGTGTGTCTTTGTGTGTGTGTGTGTGTATGTGTGTGTGTGTATCACATCATCTTTATCCATTCATCAACTGATGGACACTTAGGCTGATTCCATATCTTGGCTATTGTAACTAATGCTGCTATACACATTGGGGTGCATGCATCCCTTTGGATTAGTGTTTTCATATTCTTTGGGTAAATACCCAGTAGTGTGATTACTGGATCCTAGGATAGTTCTATTTTTAACTTTTTGAAGAACATCCATAGTGTTTGCCAGAGTGATTGCACCAGTTTGCATTCCCACCAACAGTGCAAGAGGGTTTCCCTTTCTCTACATCCTTGCCACATCTGTTGTTTCCTTTGTTGATTTTAGCCATTCTGATGGGTGTGAGGTGGTATCTCCCTGTGGTTTTGATTTATATTTCCCTGATGATGAGTGATGTTGAGTATCTTTTCATTTGTCTGTTAGCCATCTGTATGTCTTCTTTGGAAAAATGCCTATTCATGTCTTCTGCCCATTCCTTAACTGGATTATTTGTTTTTGGGGTGTTGAGTTTGATGAGTTCTTTATAGATTTTGGATTCTAACCCTGTATCAGATATGTCATTTGCAAATATCTTCTCCCATTCTGTCAGTTGTCTTTTGGTTTTGTTGACTGTTTCCTTCGCTGTGTAGAAACGTTTTATCTTGATGAAGTCTCAGAAGTTCATTTTTGCTTTTGTTTCCCTTGTCTCCAGAGACATGTCTAGTAAGAAGTTGCTACAACTAAGGTCAAAGAGGTTGCTGCTCGTGTTCTCTAGGGTCTTGATGGATTCCTGTCTCACATCTAGGTCTTTTATCCATTTTGAATTTATTTTTGTGTATGTTATAAGAAAATGGCCCAGTTTCATTCTTTGGCATGCTGCTGTCCAGTTTTCCCAACACCGTTTGTTGAAGAGACTGTCTTTTTTCCATTGGGTAATCTTTCCTGCTTTGTTGAAGGTTAGTTGAGGGTCTATTTCTGGATTCTTTATTCTGTTCCATTGGATTATGTGTCTGTTTTTGTGCCAGTACTGTACTGTCTTGATGCCTACAGCTTTGTAATAGAGCTTGAAGTCTGGAATTGTGATGCTTCCAGCTTTGTTTTTATTTTTCAAGATTGCTTTGGCTGTTTGGGGTCTTTGCGGTTACATGCAAATTTTAGGAATGTTTGTTCTAACTCTGTGAAAAATGCTGATGGTATTCTGGTAGGGATTGCATTAAATGTCTAGATTGCTTTGGGTAGTATAGACATTTTAACAGTGTTTATTCTTATAATCCATGAGCATGGGATTTTTTCCATTTCTTTGTGTCCTCTTCAACTTCTTTCATGAGTGTTCTATAATTTTCAGAGTATAGATCTTTTACCTCTTTAATTAGGTTTATTCCTTAAGTATCTTACGGGTTTTGGTGCAATGGTAAATGGGGCAGATTTCTTGATTTCTTTTTCTGCTGCTTTATTATTGGTGTATAAAAATACACCAAATGCAACGGATTTCTATAAGGTTGATTTTGTATCCTGCAACTCTACTGAATTTATATATCAGTTCTAGCAATTTTTTGGTGGAGTCTTTCAGGTTTTCTACATAGATTATCATGTCCACAAACAGTGAAATTTTGACATCATCTTGCTGATTTGGAAGCCTTTTATTTCTTTTTGTTGTCTGATTGCTGAGGTTATGACTTCCAGTACTATGTTGAATAACAGTGGTGAGAGTGGACATCCATGTTTTGTTCCTCCAACAAATATATTTGAGTGCCTGTTATGGAGAATACAAAAATGTCCCTGTTTTCAAGGAACTTGATCTAACAGGGAGCATTAATGTGTCATTTCAGCAAATAAATATTTGAACACTGAACTTTGTGGCAAGGATGTGTATGAAATTTATACCAATATGTTCCTAAGGATAAAGCTGTTCTGTCATCATCATCATTATTGTTATATAAAAACAGAATTATCCTTTGTTGGCTTTGAGAATGCAAGTGGCTCAGGGAACTATGGGTGACATCGAGGAGATGAGGGGAATATTTGGGTGATAGGCAGCAAGTAATCTAAAGTCTATGATCCTGGAATTCTGCCAGTAATTGAATCCTGCCAACAGATGGAGCAGATCCTTAGATCCACTCAGGCTTTAGACAGGCCTGAGACCTGACATGTAGCCTTGCAGAGGACCCAGCTAAATGTGCCAGACTTTAGACCCATAGAAAATGTCAGCTAATAAATATATGGTGCTTTAAGGCACTGAATTTGTGATAATATTGTTAAGCAGCTTTAGATAACTAATAGGAAAACTAACATATTGACACAGCACATGCTGAAATAGCTGTAAGACAGGGTAGGATAAAAGCCACATGAGGAATGT
Source organism: Martes martes (assembly GCF_963455335.1). Classification (NCBI taxonomy): domain Eukaryota; kingdom Metazoa; phylum Chordata; class Mammalia; order Carnivora; family Mustelidae; genus Martes; species Martes martes. The sequence goes on along the minus strand of NC_137893.1, from coordinate 125,096,473 downwards.
AAATATGTATTATGCTTATCCAGGGGGGATGACTATGGTTGGGGAAATAAAGGAGAACCTCACTGAGGAGGTGCTTCTGAACCATACTCTACAATATGGCAGGACTTTGAGATGATAGACTTTTCTGGGCAGAGGGGCATGACCAAAAGTGTCAGGAAGAAGGCATTAAACTTCTCACAGGGATGTTGATCACATTATTTGACTGACATGTAGAGATCATGTGAAAATTTGGAGGATAGTCTACTAAGATTAGATGGACGAGATTATGGTGAACCTTGTAGGTTAAACCCTAGGGTTTGAGCTTCATCCATTAAGTAGTTAGAAGCCATTAAAAGTTTTTGAATGGAGAAGTGATATGACATAGTTTGTTTTAGGATATTGATTGGGGGAGAAGGAGGTAGAGAAAGCAGTTGGGAAGGTAGCTAGAGGAAAAAGAACAATTTATTTTTTTAGAACAGGTGTGGGGAGATAAGCATCTGAACTAAAATAATAGTTATTCATTCACTCAAGAAATGTTTACTGAGCACTTAACTTGAGGCCAACATGCAGTAGATAGGAAGAAGACGGTAAGAAAGACTATGAGAGGAGAATCAAAGGACTTAGCTACTGATTGGATTGTTGGATTGGTGGGACCGGGGGAGAAGCAGTTTTTTCTGGGGTGGGTGCCAATGACACTCAATTAATCTGTGTCTATAAGGAGGACTATATTTCACTGCTGAATTCCTAGCACAGTGCCTGGAACATGATGGGCTTTCAGTAAATATTTATTGAGTGATGCCTGGAGTTAATCTTTTTTTAAATTTTTTAATTTTTTAAAAAATATTTTATTTATTTATTTGACAGAGAGGGAGAGAGCAGAAGCAGGGGGAGTGGCATGCTGAGGGAGAAGCAAGCTCCCCGCTGAGGAAGGAACCCGATGCAGGACTTGATCCCAGGACCGTGGGAGTATGACCTGAGCTGAAGTCAGACACTTAACCAACTGAGCCACCTGGGCACCCCTGGAGTTAATATCTCTTTTGTAGAAGTCCTGGATGAAATATTTACTGCATTAAAAATAGCACTGGGAATGTAGGGGTTCAATATGTCATACTGTAGAGTATAGGTTGACAAACGACAGCCTGTGGACCAAGGGTAGGTGCTGTCTGTTTTTGTAAATAAAGTTTCCCTGGAACAAAGCCACATCTATTTCTTTACTATCTGCAGCTGCTTCCACATGGAGTTGAATAGCTTCAACAGAGACTGTGTGCCTTGCAAAATCTAAGATGTTTACTGTCTGGCTTTATACTGAAGAAGTTTGCCAACCTTGCTGTCGTTACTTGAATAGTTGAATTGCTATGGCTATAGATATGGTCTCTCTGAATGGGAGAATGTACAGATGGAGGAATGAGGGTAGGATGGAAAAATGTTTACACCTTAGGATTAGAAGAGGGGGAAGAGGCAGTGAGGGAGAGAGAACAGAGAGCAGGTACAGAGTAATAGGATGAAACTGGGGCAAGGACAGAGGTGTTTGTTGGTGGTGGTAAAACACAGATACAAAAAATTTACCATTAGTGACATTCTTTTTTTTATTATTTTATTTATTTGCCAACAAGAGAGAGAGAGCAAGCACAAGTAGGGAAAACAGGAGGCAGAGTGAGAAGCAGGCTTCCCGCTGAGCAAGGAGACCAATGTGGGGCTCCATCCCAGGACTCTGGGATCATGACCTGGGCAGAAGGCAGGTGCTAACCAACTGAGCTACCCAGGCTTCCCACTATTAGTGACATTCAGTACATTCACAGAGCTGTGTAACCATTACCACTAGTTCCAGAACATTTTTATCATCCCAGAAGGAAAACCAGTACCCATTAAGTATTTTCTCCCCTTCTCCGGTCCTGCATTCTGTCTCTATGGATTTCCTATTTTGGATATTACATATTAATGGATCATACACCATTTGTCCTTTTGTATTTGGCTTCTTTGACTTGGCATAGTGTTTTCACAGTTCATCCATGCTGTAACATGAATCAGAATGCCATTCCTTTTTAAGGCTGGGTAATATTCCATTATATGGATACACTATATATTGTTTAACTGCTCGTCTATTCTAGGACTTTTGGACTGTTTTCACCTTTTGAAAACAGGTGGCTTCAGCAAATAATGCTGCATTGAATATTCATATATAAGATCTGTTTGGTCACCTGTTGTTAATTCTCTTGGGTATATTTCCTAGAGTGGGATTGCAGAGCTGAATTTTGAATAAGAAGGCTTAGTATTGCAAATGCTTCAAGGGAGGTTAGGAAGAATTAGGGCCGAGAAAGAGCTTTTTGATTTTAGTAACAAGAAGTCATTTGGCAATTTTCAAGAAAGAAGCCAGCAGCAATCACATTATGGAGTTACTGCAAGGTGGGGCCAGAGGTGGGGAACTGCAGGTGTAGGTGACAAGTTTGTAAGATTTGGTTGAGAAGAAGTAGACATAGTTTCTTATCTGTTGAAGGCATCCAGGTTAGTGAAGCTTTTTGTTTTTCCTGATAGAAGAGAAAGACTTTATTTTTGGTTGGTGTGGAGCCAGTAGAGTAAAAGATGGTTATGGAAGAAGCTAGAGTGAGGAGGGTGACAGGCACAGACAGGTCTGAGTGGTAAGAGCAGGTAGTCCTGCATAACGTGCTAGTGGCTGAGGCTGGCCTGTCTGCTTGCAGCAGTGCTGTCCTCGTGGGACCTACTCTGCAGTGTGATTTTCGGTGGTGTTCAAGTTGTGAAGCTTCTCAGCAACTTTGGTGTATGCAGTAGTCTTTTTTCTGATTCAGTTGGCTGCAGGATGGTTTATTTGTATGGTATGCCAGTAAGATCCATAAAGGATTCCAGAGTGGAAAGTGATAGTATATGATCGCAGATGAGGGTGTGGACAGGAAGAGAACAACCAGATTTTGAAGTCTCCTAAGAACACAGGAGTGCTTGTGAGTAGATCCCACCAGTGAGGTGGCTGTGGTTTGATTAGGATGGTGTAGGTACATTTTTTGGTGAGAAGTGCTAAGAAGCAAAAAGAGTTTTGTGGTTTGTTTCAGAAGTGGCATCAGGAATCAAGGATAAGGTGTTTTATCCTTTTTTGCATCTAGAGGAATGAGTAACTAGAGTCCGGAATGTCAGAGCTCCCAGATTTTAAGATTTCATAGACTGATAAAAACTTGAGATTGATATATGGTGGCCAGGTTTTTATTTTGAAGGTAAGAACCTCAAGAATAGCAAATTCCTACTTGTCACCAGTCATTTAGTTAAAAAGAGGCATTTTACACACTAAAGTGTAAGAAGGATATGCTTTCAGAATAAAGAACAGTCATCAAATTATAGGTTTTTGGCTATGTGACCTACTTTAATATGACTGTCTTTCTCATTTTGTCGAAGAAAGGGTTAAAAATGTGCCATGGATTAGCATTAGTCTGTTGACTGCATTGGGAACCACCTTTGAATACTGTTTTATTTAAAAAAAAAATTACTCACTTGTCTGATTCTCAACTCAAATATAAATTTCCTGGCCTGCAGTGATCATTTTTTTCTGGACTCCAAGGTAGGACACATGATCTCATGACTATATGGTTTAGAGTGGGGCGGAATGTTGGAAGCTGGGGCTGTCTGGGAGAATTTGGAGTTACTGTACTTTATATTACTTTGTCCTTTCCGGTGCCCATTTGATATTGAGCACCATAAGAGGTGCTTGGTAAGCATTAGTTAGTTGGTTAATTGAGATTTCATTTTTTACCCCGTTGGTATTCTGGGCGGACTCCTTAGGCAATTTTCCTACTTCATAAAGAATACCAGCAGCAGCAGCTAGTAGGGTCAGGATCACCACTTAACCCTTACAGCTGTTTCTGCAGCTGTCCCTAGTCTCTTCATTGTGCTTGGAAAGAATATTCAAATTACTGTTGTGTTGTTTCTGCTTTGACTTGGGAACCTGAAACTGAAATCAAGTTTTGTGGAGCTTCTAAGTGTTTTCGACTTTGTTTTTGAGATTGGTCAACCCCAAGTATACTGGGGAAAGAAGTACTAAGTGAATTAATTTCTCAAGGGTGAATGGAAAGATTTCTGAGGTTGTTTTTGAGGGGAAGTGATAATACATAATACATAATGGATTTTTCAGAGAGTTTTGCTTTTCTCCATTTAAATGTAAACCCTGAAAGAGAGACATAGAAATTGGAATAAATATTGAACTGTGTCTATTGTTTCTTTTTTCTTTCAGCTTTTTGTGGCCTATAGTGGCTTTTTGTTTCACCCCCATCCATTTTTCTGTTTTGACTAGTTTAGAAAGTTTAGAGTTATTTTAACATATATAGTATTTTCTTTCTGTTGTCTTATAAATTTTATGTTTTAATTTTTGAATATATAGATTTTAAAATATTTAAGCATAATTAAAAGTTTATATATTGCCATACTGTTAATGTGGGAATTTTGATTTTAACTAAAACCAAGGGAGTGTTTTTTTTTTTTTTTTTTTTAAAGATTTTATTTATTTATTTGACAGACAGAAATCACAAGTAGGCAGAGAGGCAGGCAGAGAGAGAGGAAGGGAAGCAGGCTCCCTGCTGAGCAGAGAGCCCGATGTGGGGCTCAATCCCAGGACCCTGAGATCATGACCTGAGCCGAAGGCAGAGGCTTTAACCCACTGAGCCACCCAGGCGCCCCTAAGGGAGTGTTTTAAAAGGAATTCTTTTGAAAGGAATTCTCTTAAAAGGCAAATCACTGGGGGGCGCCTGGGTGGCTCAGTGGGTTAAGCCTCTGCCTTCGGCTCAGGTCGTGATCTCAGGGTCCTGGGATCGAGCCCTGCGTCGGAGTCTCTGCTGGGTGGGGAGCCTGCTTCTCCCTCTCTCTCTGCCTGCCTCTCTGCCTACTTGTGATCTTTTTCTCTGTCAAATAGATAAATAAAATCTTAAAAAAAAAAAAAAAAGGCAAATCACTGGGATCCCAACTGGAAATCTTAGAATATTCTCTATGTAAGGTACAGAACTGCTGTGAAGGGCTTAGGGTTGGGTCCAGGAAACCTAAAACTACTACTTAGCTCTTTGAACAGTGCAGATCACTTACAACCTTTATGGGCTTTGGCTTTTCTTCTCTTTAAATACACATTTCAGGAAATAGATGTAAATATATTTATATAAAGATAAATATATAATAAATAGATGTGAATATATACATATAAAGGCATCTAAATTTACTTTTTGCTTTCCTAAGTTAACCTTAACAGCACATATAATGGAGACTAAAGTTTAGTAGGACATTAATGTGGATAATTTTAATGTTTGAATTTGGGAAGGATTTTAGGAATTAGCCCACTGCAGGACCCTATAGAAGAAGTTAGCTCTGGTTCTTCACAGGCGTCTTGCAGTGTCACAGAGGCTGTCATCGAAGAGGAAACCTTGGAACTTGGCTGCAGTAAATGTAGTAGCTGAGGCCGTTTCTCCGGACTCTAGGAAGGAATGAGCCTTCCAGGTTTACAAGGTAGAGGCATATGTAGGACCTACTAGGTTGCAGTTTTGCCTTCTTCAGATAGAACAACCGAATGTGTCTTGAAAGTTTAATTTATCTTTGTAACTCCACAGTTTTTTGTTTTTTGTTTTGTTTTGTTTTTTATTGCAGTAAGATTGTATTAATATGCAAATATTTTTGTCAGGAGTGATTTTTGGCAAAATTCCCATTTCTGGCCTTGGAATTGAGAGAAATCTGTCCCTAAAGGAAGAGGAGAGCCAGATGAACATGGGTTTGAATCTTGACCTCAGTATTTTCTGGGTGCCATGGGGCAAGTTTCAGCATCTCTCTATATATTATCCTTACCTGTGCTAAGAAGTAATATACCTACCTCTGAGTGCTATAAGGATTGAACTGTAAGAAAGTGCTTTGCACAGTGACATTTAGGAGATGGGAGCATCATTATCCTAAAGGATCATTTTGGGTTTTCCTGTGTGTGGGACAGGATTCAGGCAGTCCCTTATCTCCTGACTCCGGATTGACACTTCTCCATGCTCCCTCCACCCCAATCCCCTTTCTGCTACCCCAGGCCCTCTGCAGCAGAGCCCTGGGTGGGGGTGGAGTCACAGGAAGGAGAGAGGGATTGGCAGTCAGCCTCAGAGAATCCTGCCACTATTCCTCTTTGCCTCCTCCTCCCCTAGTACATGGAGCTGTAGGCTTTTCCTCAGGAGCCTCAGGTTGCTGTTGTTCTCAAGAGCCTGGCTGCTCCCATCTAGTCCCCATTGTTGTCTGGAGCCTCATTTTACCCCATTTCTCAGACATCATACTTGGACCCCCACATGATGAAAATGTCAGCAGAGAGTGTAGGTCAGAAAGGGAGTTCTGCAGCACGCCCAGTTGGAACCAAGAAAGCCATTCCATTGTAGAAAAAGCATCATTAAGAGTTACTTTTAATACTATGTATTATTAGCTTTAGGAACTAAATTTTATTTATATTCTAGAGAGAGAGAGCGAGAGAGCAAGTGAGCACAAGCAGGGGGAACAGCAGACAGAGGGAGAAACGGGCTCCCCACTGAGCAAGGAGCCTGATGGGGAACTTGATTCCAGGGTCATGGGATCATGACCTAGCTGAAGGCAGACACTTAATGGACTGAGCCACCCAGGCACCTCAGCTTTGTGCCCTTTCTATGGAGAAGTGGATTTCATGTTTCACATAGCAAGTGTATTTTTGTAAGGAATTGTTAAAGCACACTCTTTTGGCCAGTTAGTACTTCCAGTCCAAAAGCCCACCAAACAGGTTGAAACATGACAGCTTGATTGCATTCTGCAACAAATGGCCCCTTTCTCTGTTCAAAATGGCTTTGATTTTTCTGCTCAAGGCACACCATTTAACATGGGGGTGGAATGGGGTTGGACTAGACAGTGAAGAAACAGGGAGAACTTTATAAAGTAGAAGAGGAGAACGGGAGAGGCAGAAGGCCATACAATTGCTGAGAAGAAAAGGAGGGTAGTAGTGGCTTTTTGTTATGAGCATCTCGACTTTGAAGTCATTTCTCACTGTGAATAGATCATTTAAATCAGTGATGAGATATCATAAACAATTTAATGCTGAAGGACATTCACATCGATAAAGCTTTGCTGTTTATATCAAAGAAGAGTCAAGGACATTCTGATAGGTATCTGTTGTTTCTTTTTCTTTTCATTTAAGTAAACATAGGTCTGTTCCCACATGCTTCTACACATAACACTTACAAACATGTATATATCAGTGAAAGAATATTACTTGTATGACAGTTTGTACATAACTGTTGTTTCAGTGAGATAAGCATTTGGCTATTCCCACACACTTCTACGCATATATATGGAAACTCTCATATCTTAATGAAGGAAGATGTTATTTGGAGGATACAACATACATAGTGTAGTTTCTTTTTTCTTTCTTTCTTTTTTTTTTGCATCTACACTTATGTTTATTATTTTTTAAAATTTCATCTAGTGAACATGCAGTTCAATATTAATTTCAGGTGTAGAATTTAGTGACTCATCACTTATAACACCCAGTGCTCATCACAAGTGCCCTCCTTAATGCCCATCACCTGTTTAACCCATTCCCCCTGCTCCCCTCCCCTCCAGTAGCCATCAGTTTGTTCTCTGTAGTTGAGTCTGTTTCTTGGTTTGCCTCTCTTTATTCTCCCTGCTATGTTAATCTGTTTTGTTTCTTAAGTTCCACATACGAGTGAAATCATATGGTATGTCTTTCTCTGGCCGACTTGTTCAGCTTAGTATAATACCCTCGAGTTCCATCCACATTGTTGCCAATGGCAAGATTTCAGTCTTTTTTATTCTGCCCTTGTTTCTTTAGGGAAAGATGTTGAAGGTGAATTGTATCTCTGCTGCTAAAGGGGGTATGTTTTTATTCAAGTTCAGCTCTGGCAGTTTAAGTTGCTGCTTGTTTTCCTTTTATGTTTTACTACCCAGTGTGCGGACTGCACAAACTTAGCCCATGTGCTAGAGAGAAGAAGGGCTTGCATAGCAATGCCTTGGCTATAAGTGTGTAGATTGTCCAGGTTGCCTGGAAATGCTGCCCAGAACTGAGAAGATGGAAACAGGCCGGTGTTTGGGGAGCTGTGGGCAAAGTCTGAGCATCCATATACATACATATGGCCATGTCCAGAGGGATCAGGCCCTGCCTTTTTTCACACTTGTGTGGCCACTGAAATCCATCTGCCATTGTGACCCATGGTTCACCTGTGCAGAACAGCTCTTTATTCTGGAATCCCAAGGAAACAAGCCCTGGTCTGTGGAGTGAGCTCTGTCGAGCTCCAGCCATGATTAATCTGTTATCTCATTCACTGTATCCATCTTGGTATTTCCTGCTGAGGTTTCATTTTTCCCCATTCACTCTCTAGGAATTACTGAAATTCTCCCTGGAATCAGCTGTGTCTCTAAATTTGGAGTTCATTCCAAAAGAATAATTTTTCTTTTTGGTGTTTTGGTCCCAATTTCAATCCTTTCCAAAGAAATTCATGTTTTGTAGATGAAGTAGGAACCATCTATATAGCATAGTTGTTGGTGGCACAGTCAAATCACTACATTAGCTTGAAAAATGTTGGCTCTTCCCCTATTCAGGTTAGTGGGGTTAAGGTGGGACTAGAACCTGGCGGTTTTTAAAGACATTCCCGGTGAATCAGAAGTGAGCTTGGGGAACAAAAAAAGTGAGCTTGGGCAGACAAGCCCTCATTTTAGGTGATTGTGATAGTGACTTGAAGATTAACTGATCTTTTTTTTCCTTAACATTTTCCCAATAATTAAAAAAAAATACCTTTTACTATAGAAAATTAGAAAAGTATAGGAGGGTATAAAGTGTCAGGGAAAAAACCAAACAAACCAACAACCAACTCCTATAATCATACTGGCCAGAAGTAATTATTGGTAGTATTATTATCTTTTTCTTCACTGTTCTGACTACACTGTTTCTGATTTGCTTCAGTGCTTTTCAGCAAATGTTACTGGCCTAGAATAGGATATGGATCTTACAGGGGATATGGAATCTTTCCCAAATGCTTCTTTAGGAGTCAGCAAGTGCTGATTGAGTATAAGGGCCTGTAGCCAACTGTGGAGCACACCTTGGGGTTCAGGGATGAGAAAAATCCCATCTTCGGGATTTCTCATGTAATCCACATGGTACTTCCTTGGCGTCTATTACAGTTGTCACAGATATCTGCTTATGGATTTTAGCTCAAGTGTTAGTTGTTTTTATTGGTTTTATATTTTGAGTGAGATGATGTGATTTAGTGGAATCAATGCAAATAGAATCAGAGTTCATTAATTTTTGACATGGCATATACAACAACTTAAAAAAAATCTGTAATGTTTATTGAAGATTACAATTGCAGATATTCCTATTCCATTACTGTTGATGCTTGATAGGATGGTTATGATACCTTCGTTGTTTGGGAATATTGCTCTTGGTGTATTTTTTTGTTAATTTTTATTAATGACATACGTGGGAGAACACTTTAATAACTTATTAACATTTAAATTTATGATAACATACAGGAATGCCACAATTTGGTTGCACTTTTATTCTCCTGGACAGTTATCATATGTAAATCTGCCTCTTGGATCCAGCTAATGATCACCTTCCCACAGGCCTCGTAACTGCTCTGACATATTTTTTCCAAGTTTATGGACTGTGTTCTTGGCCACTGCTGTAGAGGAGACTCTAACTTCACAGATTTTATATCATTTCTACCCAAGAACCAGGATTCTGCACCCAAGGCTAGTTTTGAGAAAAGTCAAGTATGTCTTTGGCAAGTGTCCAGAACAGGGTGGGCACTGGGATGACTTCTTATCCTAGGTGAATGGGGAGACAGAGTCCTTACTTGGCTAGAGGTTGAGGGTTTTGTTTTGTTTTGTTTTAAGATTTTATTTGTTTGTCAGAGAATGAGGAGAGTGCTGGGAGCTCAAGCAGGGGGAGCAGCAGGCAGAGAGGGAAGCAAGCTCCCTGCTGAGCAAGTTGCTCCACGTAGAACTCATGATCCCATGGATCATGAACTGAGCCTAAGGCAGACGCTTAACTGACTGAGCCACCCAGGTGTCCCAAAGGTCGAGGTTCTATCTGGATTTCTTAGTTGGTTCTCTTCTTGACAGTAAGTCTTGTGTTACGTAGGCATGGTGAAATGTTATAAAATACCAGTAAAAAACAAACAAAAAAAACACAGTGTGTAAATCTTAACTGCTAACCTGGCAGGGTGTCATCTTTTAGAAAGTGCCCCCTTGCATAATTATTTGTTTTCTCTCCTCCTATTTCTTCCTATTTACAGCTCTCCCCCCCCTTTTCTATTCTGCCCCACTCCCCCTACTTTTTACCCCTTCTTCACATTAGGTCTTCTGGTAATAGCTTATCATGTGGGTACAGAGTTCACATGGCAGGAAGTAAAAAATGGCAGGAGAGCTGTAATGGCAGCCCTTGTTCTTCTGTGGTCTCAACTGATTGCCTTGTGGTTGGTAATTGTGCCCTAGGAGAGTTTCGAAAACAAACAGTAGACTCTTATTTAAATAGTTCTGGAAGGAGCATTAATGATGTTTGCAGGTCATGGTCCAGATGGAAGTTGGCACTTTTTCTGAATCTACACCCTTCTCATTTTACCCTTGAAGCATTTCCTTATTCTATTCTACGTTGGGGTTTTGTAATCACTCCCTTCTGATCCCTAGCTCAATATGTAATAACAGGCGCTTTTCTGTTTCCTTTTTGCTGTGATATTGATCATCAGTGTTGATCTATAACAAACACAGTGATCCGGATGCCAGGCTTGAAAATCTAAGAGTTAGCAAATAAGTCATTATTCACACAGAGTGACGTGGGACGAATCAGAATGAACTGCAAAAGAGAGAGGTGGTAAGGAGTAGGGCCTTCAGGAATAGGAGAAAGTATAAGTCTTTCATAAGGTCAGTAGAATAAAGGCTCATTGTTAACCTCAACCAGTATAGAAATTGTGGAGACACACCTGTGTGCAGATGGCCTCTTTCCTAATTTGTAGTTCTGTGGCTTTGAGGTAGTTATTCATTCTCTCTGTGCCTCCGTTTTCTCTTTTGTAAAATGGGGATAATAACAACAACTATCCTATAGGGTGAGGGGTAGATGAGATAATGCGTGTTAAGGACACAGTGACTGGCACATGATAAGTACGCATGATTTTTTACTATTAACCATCCTGAACAATAGTCTACCTTGCCCCAGAATTCTTTTCCTGAAGATATGCTATAATTTTGACAGGAGTACTCCACCAACCCTTCATGACCAAATAAACATTTTTTTTTCCTAAAGATTTTGTTTATGTGAGAGAGAGTGGGAGAGAGAGTGAGAGTAAGCTCATAAGCAGGGGGAGTGGGTGAGGGAGAAGTAAACTCCCCGCTGAGCAGGGAGCCCGATCTGGGTCTTGATCCCAAGACCCTGGGATCATGACTTGAGCTGAAGGCAGACACTTAACTGACTGAGCCACCCAGGTGCCCCCAAATAAGCACGTCCTTATAATGGTACTAGATATTAGTCAATAAATGCTGTATTCATGATTTTGTCTTTATCAGTATCATTCTGAGACAGAATACCAAACTTGTACACAAAATATTTCTGATCACTAATCCCTTTTACTAAATGTATTTCTTCTGTAAGAAGCATCATTGAGACCTTTTAATCAGGAAGCAATTGGTTGGGGCACCTGGGTGGCTTAGTCAGTTAAGCATCTGCCTTCTGCTCAGGTCATGATCCCAGGGTCCTGGAATCAAGCCCTGCACTGGGCTCCTTGCTTAGTGTGGATCTGGCTTTTCCTCCTTTCCCTCTGCCTGCTGTGCTCTCTCATCAAATAAGTAAACAAAATTAAGAAAAAAAAAAGAAGCAATTGGTTGCAAACTGAAAATTGTTTCCAGCTTTTTAGCATATTGCCAGGGTTTCCAACATCCTACTCTAGCTGAAAATGGTTGTCTAATGTCCAGAGATCTTTGTTGCCCTGTGGTCAGTGGTCTGCCTCAGAGACCCCTGCGGTGAGAGCTGCATGAGGATGAAAAAAATACATAATCCAACACCTGTGTCAGTGGGAACAGACAATTTCTAGGGTTCCACAAAGAGCTGTCAGGAAAGCTACCCCTGTGATTATTTCCATAGCATTTGTTTCATAGCTAAGCATCATCTGTCACTTAGGTTTACTTTTGTCTCTCTTAAGTACTGTTCAACTCTCCATATTTGGTCACTGCCCATCATATCCCTAAACCTTATTATTATTATCTAAGGTCATCAAAAACCTTTCATTGCTAAACCAGTGTAACTTCATTCTTTGTCTTACTTGTTTTCATGGCACCTGCTGTACACTTTCTTTTGACCTTTTCCCCTCTGCTGGTTTTCCTTTTACCTCACTTTTAGTGCCACCTCCTCTTCCTCTTCCTTGTCTTCCCCCCACCTTTGAAGATTGGTGCGTCTCAAGATCCCGTTTCTGGCTTTTCTGCTCTACCCACTTTCTGTGCCCACTTTCTCGAACTCTGATTGGTTTCCTGAGTTCTAGACCTTAATTCCAGATGCCTCAACATTTCCATGTAGGTATTTCATGGATATACTCCATGTGTCCAAAGATGAATTCATTCCCTTGCTTCCTCCTACTCATTTCTCTGTTTGTTCCCATCCTAATCCAGAGCAGCACCGCAGTTCATTCAGGTGTCAGTCAGAAATTGTGCAGCCATCCTGTTCTCTTCCTTCACTGCTCCTGTCTTTGCCAGCAGGTCTTGTTGGTTTTATCCCATTAACCTAACTTTTGTAGTTACTTCCTCTGGTCCTCTTACTGCCCAGGTAGGTCACGTTGTCTTTCCTGGGCTATTGTTACCTCCTACCTGGTCTTTTGGCCTCTAGTCTCTCCCTTTTCCATTCACTGGCTGGCCAAAATGACCATCTGATCATGTCACTCCTCTGCTTAAAACCCTCTGTGGCTCTCTCTTGCCCCAAAGGGTAGTATGAACTCCCAGGGTCCAGGATTTTTGTGACCAGTACTTTCCTGCCTTTGTAACAATGCCCCTCCTCTCTGTCTGTTCACCTTGTAATCCATTCATTTTGTATGCTGACATATGGGAACTCACTATATCTGTATTAGTCAGGATATCCAGACAAACAGAACTGTTTACCTGCATATATACAGAAAGAGAGATTTATTTAAGGAATTGGCTGACTCATGTGATTGTGGAGTCTGGTTAATCTGAAATTTGCAGGGCAGGCAGGTTGGAGACCTACATTGCAGCTTGAGCCTGAAGGTTGTTTGGAGGCAGAATCCCTTCTTTGATTGAGTGGATGGAGCTTGTCCACATTATGGTGGGTAATTTGCTTTAATAATGTCTACTGATTTGAATGTTGAACTCATTAAAAGAATACCTTCATGGCGATATGTAAACTGGTGTTTGACTATATCTGAGTACCCTGGCCTAGCTAAATTGACACAAAGAATTAACCATCACAATACCTTTCTCAACTTCTCTCTTGTTCTTATTTCTATCCAGATTGTTCCCTACACCCACCGTGGTGCACACTGACCAGCAAGAAAACTTCTACTACTTCTGTACTCAACTTTCTTTCTGTCTGCCCTGACCTTCCTGAGCAGTACAGCATTTCCTCTTTTTGTTCCTAATTGGCTGGTAATCACCTCTGCTACAGTATCATTGCTCTGCAGTGTGTCCTCTTTACTTGCTTGTCTTCCCTAACACAATGAAAATGCCTCAAGGACTAAACCTTTGTTCTCTTCACACACTCCAAGGCTTAAACTACTGGTGCGTTGGCCTGGTAATGGTGTAATGAATTAGTGAATAAATGGAGGAAGTTTGGGCCAAAGGATCTCAGATAAGCAGTGATAATGGAAGCACTTGTCATTGAGAAAAGCAGAGGTTTTGGAACCATCTTGAAATTCAGGAATCATTAGTCACAACACTAGGGTGAGATCCATAACCCCCAGGGGAGCTGTTAAAGGTGCCAAGGGAAATTAGGTCTGCAGTCAAATTAAAAGAGGATTAGAGTGAAACTCTGAGAAACTCCAAAACTCAATACCAGAGCATGCTTAGTCAGTGCTGGTCTGAGGATTTCCTGAGAATCTACAGCTCCGATGCTATGATTCTGTGACAACAGGCAAAAGCGGTGCCTTTTCAAACTTCTGCATATTACATGCTTCTTGCTAATCAACACTCAGCAAGTGAGCCCCGTCGGAAAAATGCGTTTCTTTTGTTTCTCATTATCTTGGAGAATAACTGAGGTGGAATTACTGTAGAATGTTTTATTTTTTATATAAGAAAGTCTATCCTTTTATAGCCTTTAACTTTCATTTTCCTTTTTTTTCTTCATAATGACCTGGCTGCCTCTTAAAGGGGCTGAACCAAGTTTCCTGCTTGCCCCGTTGGCAGTGGCTACTGATTGTGGTTTCTTTTTTTTTTCTTATACTGTATGGCACATTCTGATGTAATTTTTTGTTTTTTGTTTTTGTTTTTTTTTTGTTTGGGACTATAATGTTGAGTAAGAATTTTCAACTAATTTTTTTACGCATGTTGTAAAATTCCCTAAAGTCATTTTGTTAAAATAACATTTTAGATGATGTTTTTTGAAATAATGTAATACTGTATTCAAGGGAGCCTGATGAATATAACAAGATACAGTACAATTGAAGTCAAATACCTGGATAATTGTGACATTAAAAGTGAGAACCTGAATTCTAAAGTGAAGCCAGATGTAAAGCTGGGAGATTAACTGTATGCCACAATTCTGTACATCTTTTCTTAGAAGAAAGCCATAGTTTTGTCTTGAAGCATTACTATAACCAAAACACAGAAGGAAATACAATTACTTCCATAATTTATGATATCTGGGAAAAAAAAGAATAAAAGAAAGCAACTGAGCTGCTTACAAGCAATATTCACTGTTCAGAAATCAGAGTGAATTTTTCTATAGTTCCCTGGTTAAGTCAGTGTTCAGAGGGTGTGGGCTATCCACAGGTGTGGTCCTTGAGCTGTTAATGTGTGTGACTGAGATGAATACAGAAGATGATAGTAACTTTAGAAGCTTTTATAACAAGTTGACATTCCTTTGACATTCGCATGTGTGGTGATTTTCCTATTATTTCTCTTTAAATTGTATTTACAAAAGAACCAGTTCATGATGGACTAGAAATTTAAAATGATGGCTAGATGACAGTCTTCACTGCAGCTAGGTGAGAGGCACTGGTTTAGGGGAGCACATGTTAGGCGTTTGCAGTGTTGCCTTCTCACAGTGTTGCCTTCTCACAGTCTTTTAAGTAAATGATGAGAAGAAAGAAAGTACAGTCTTTTATGTTTACTGACTTACCCTTGAGGTGAGAATGGGAGACCCTTAAAGATGCCAGGCTGCCAGGCCCAGGCAACAAAGTAGGAAGGCATCTCCCCTCTGCATGGAGTTGGGTTTAAGGTCAGTCCCAGGTTCTCAGGGAGGCTTCACTGTGGCAAGGTGGAAAACTGGCCATAAGTTTTACCTCATGTAGCTATGTAATTATAGTCTAGAAGAGTATTAAACTGGACATTACATAATCTTGGCTATAAAATAATCTCAGCAAACACCTAAAGAGCATTTAATTCTGAGCGATTTAATTTTTTCTTCATCTTCTGAGATGTGTTCCAGAATGTCTCAGTATGTATAGCCTGTGTACCCAAGGGCATGGACTTGTTATATAGGGGAGTTAAACTTTTTTTTTAAAACAAGGTAGTTATTCTAAGAACTGTGGTGATTGGTTAACAGGAAATCTGTGCAAATGAAGAGTGTACAGAAGTAGAAAATGGAATGCAAAGCAGCATGGTATGATATAAGGAGCACAGACTTTAGATACAAGTTTGGGACCTTTGTGAACTTCAATAAACTTTACCCTCTGTGAACTTAAGTTTCTCAACCTATTGAATGAAGATAGTTACTACTTTATTGCAGGGTTATTGGCATATAGTAATAAATGGTAGGACAGTTATAACCTGAAACACTTTAAGATATACACACATTAAAATATATAAAAGATTAAAAAATTACAAATGTACATATTTAAATATACTGAAGATTATCATATGGGAAGGATAAAAATCAAGGTAGTGTTAATGTCCTGTACTCTCTTAGGTGTATTAAAAAATCCCCTATTTTTCATTTTAGGATGTGAAAGTATGGTGCAAAAATCAATCGTTAATTTCTGGCAAAGACAGATTCTTAATCCAAGAAACAGTGTGTAAATTTGAGTATCTTGTAATTCCTGAATGTCTGATCTAACTGGTTTGCCCTTATCCTGTACTTCCTGTGGGTGAAGACTTTTCCATCCCCTGTTGTTCCTGATTATATCTATGAGGAGAGGGAATTTATATTGATTTACAGAAAGGTGGGGTTTGTTTTTTGTCATGTAACCTCCAAATTTCCTAAGGATGGCTTCTGGGTATCTTGCTATTCAGATAAATTCCTTATAACCTTTAACTTTCTCTTCTTGTTTTTCCTTGAGGGTGTTATTCCAGTTCCGCAGATTTTTTTTTTTTAAAGATTTTATTTATTTATTTGACAGAGAGAGAGATCCCAAGTAGACAGAGAGGCAGGCAGAGAGAGAGAGGGAAGAAGTCTCCCCGTGGAGCAGAGAGCCCGATGCGGGACTCGATCCCAGGACCCTGAGATGACCTGAGCCGAAGGCAGAGGCTTTAAGGCACTGAGCCACCCAGGTGCCCCCAGATTTTTTTTTTTTTTTTTTTTTTTTTTTAAAGATAATGGTTAGTGAGAAAATGGCTTATCAGGCTTGGGATGGTGTGATTATAGGGCCAGTGAGAAGGGTGTTCTGGGAAGAAGTTGGTGAGGAGACATAGGGGCATGCCCACAGGCTACATGTAAATAAATATGTTTTACAAACCATTTCTCAGGTCTTACGGAAGCTAAGAGCATTTGCTTTTGGTCAGCTTGTTTTTTAGATACAGCTAGACTAATTGCAGAGTCTGAATGAACTTGATGAAAATATTGCTTGGCTTTTTATTTTCTGGGATAAAGCTAATTTTGTCTTCCCTCTTTTCAAAGAGGGACATGCAGACCTCTTGCTTCTTGGTAGACTTTGACGCCAGGTGACTCCGTTCATGCAGTAAATGTTCCCCAGCAGTCTAGGTGTCCAGGGCCCTGGTGGGGTTGGGGAGCTCTGAGAAGAGTTAAGAGCTACTTTGTCCTGCAGCTCACTTATTTGTATTAAAATGCCCTAAAGTGTCAGTTATTAACACCGAAAGCCATTTTGCTTATAATGTATCATTAGGAATAGTAAAAGCAGCTGAAACATAGAGTTCTTCTATGTGCCAGGCCTTGTGTGTGCCAGGATCTTCACATGTTTAATCCTCACTAGGATACCATCACTGTATTAGCCATTCACTAAATTATTATGAGCATAGTTTGATGTTTACTATTTATACAGGGTTGGGAGACCTTTCTCCTACCTTATCCCTATAAAAGGCTTAGTTCAAAAGCAAGTTAGTGAAATTATATATATCCTCTTTAAAATTAACAAACCACAAATACAAACTTTCACTTAATATTAAAATATTATATTACATACAATACACTATTATGTTTTATTATATGACTATTATGTCATACTATAAAAACATTACAGTATATTAGAAATGTACCACAGGCCTATATTTTGGGATGGCACAAGTAACACTCCACAACCCTTGGTGCAGTAGAGTTTAAGGTGAGGCGGGGAAAAAAACCCAGAGGGGAAAAAGCAGGGAGGGGTTAAGGACATTTTTCCTAATGGGATTGGGGTGATTGACAGAATAGAATAGAAATGGGTAAAGCAAAGGTACCCTTTGGAAGCAGAGTAGAGTCAGGTGGGAGGGAGGTGAAGCGGAGAGAGGCTTAGAAGGCTTTTAAGCAGATTAAGAGGTGTCACAGCTTGGGCTTCAGAGAAACTGCCTTCTAATGATCTTTAATCCCTCTCTCTGGTTGAGCTGCTTACCTGCTTACTACTTACTCAGAAGGCCTTCCATGTGGGACAAGAGTGACAGCTCTAATCCATATCCCTCTGCAGTGGGTGGGGCACTGCCTGGCCCTCAGGACCCAATGAACAACCAAAGACAGGTGTGTCCTTTGGGTGCCCCAGTCTCAGAGGGGAGACACACTGTGTAGGTCCTTATGCACAGTAAGAGTGGTGGTGAATACTGGACTTGGGCCTTGGGGCACAGTGGTAGAAAGGGCAGGCATTCTGGAGCAGGTAATAGCTGAGTTCAGTTTCTTTAAAGAGGAGTAGGAATTAGATGACCAGGACGAGGGAATGGTTGGTGTTTATGCCAGATGGAGACACCTGCATGAGGAAAGGACAGGTGAGCTAAGAAACAGCTATGGTTTGTTCCACCAACTTAAAGCATTTTTGTGTATTTGGAGCATGTGTTAAATACAGTGTGAAAAGGCCTCTTGTGGGAGAGTACCTGGGATTTTAGTGATTCTGTTTTATTTTTGGAAATAAAATTTTTATGTATGAGCATTGACAGCAGTTCTGAGTGAGCCAGCTTTTTTTTTTTTTTTTTTTTTTTTTTAACTCTTCTTGAGTTACAGACCTTTTTGACTAAAGCCTGGATCTTTACTCAAAGAAAAGCATGAGTGTAATAAGTCCATGCAGGTGCACACTTACACATAAACATGTTCACACAAAGATGCACACACTCACATATACACATACTCACGTACCCCTTCATATAATCCTGGAGGTTCACAGTTCTCTTATTAAAGTGTAACATACTCCTCCAATTAAGTTAGAACCTGTTTTATGCTAACTTGAGCCAATGGAGATGGTTTTTCTTAAAATGTTCAAAATAATTTATCATAAATGTAGGAATTATGATTATGAAAGAGACAGGGATTGGCTATTTATTTCATGACCCTCTCTCCCCAAGTTTTTTACAGTAGATTGTGGGCCTCATATTATTACATGGATATGTATTGTATGCCTCTAAATGATTCTCTTTAATAAGTATACTGCCATTATTGCACTTAATAAGTTAATATAATTCGATATCTTCCTGTATTTAAGTTTCCCCAGTTGTCTCATAGTTGTTTTTAATTGTTTGTTTGAATCAGGATCCAAAATGGGGTTTATATATTACAATTGGCTGATATCCCTTAAGTCTTTTAATTTCCTCTTTCCCCCACTTTTTCCCTCTTCCTCCCTTCCTCCCTCCTTGTTTCCTTTCTACTCTTTCTTCTCCTTTTCTTTCTCCCTCTCTCTTTCTCCCTTTCCTTCTTTTCCCTTTCCCCCCCTTCCTTTGTCCTTTTCTCCTCCCTGCTCTCTCTTCTCTTTCTCTCTCTCTGCTTCTTTCTGTTTCTCTGTCATAATGTATTTGTTAAAGACATTGGGCCGTTTGCTGTCTTGTTTCCATAGCTTGATTCAGGCTACTTTTATTCCTGAAGTGTTTTCTCATCTCTTGTATTTCCTGTAAATTGGTATTTAGGTTTAACATGTTCATTCTTGGTTTTTTTGAGGGGGGTGATGAGAGTAAGAGTACCCCATGGTTGGTCTTGTGTACTTCCCTAGGGGGCATATAATGTCTTGTAACAGTAGACATTGAATATCAGTGGTTAGGATCCATTATTTCATTAGCTGTTGCAAAGGGTGATAATTGAATTCTGTAATTCCTTCTGCATTAATTAGCTGAAATCCTTCTAAAAGAAGACTCTTGTATTTGGTTACCTTGGGGTATAGGAAAGGCAAAATAAATGATGTCTTTTCTTTACCCATATTTATGAGTTGGTCTATACCATCCTACAATGGTGACCAATTTTTTCTTTCTTTTGGTGTCATTAAAAACTCATGGAATTATATTTTGTGTTTCAGTCCAATTGAAACTTGTTGATGCTCAGATTGCCTCATCTATGGCTATGGAAAACTTTTCATTTGGGCTCTTCATCTTTTGATGCAGCCTTGGTAGTTGTTGCTTTTTGGTAAAAGAAGATGATCCATGTATTTTTCCTGCTTCAAATCTGAAATCAGTTATTTTTTCAAGGGCCACAGGAGCAGGTTTGTTTTTATTTTGAAAGTCTTCAAATAAAAAATAACGGCACTTTGTTTATCATGCTACAGCTGCTAAAGCACTGATTTTGGTTGAAGCTTCGGAGTGTAGGGAACTTTATCTGTTCACCTCTTTGTCAGGATATTTAGAGCAATGTTTTAGACACAGTAGGAGCTTAATAAATATTTGCCAAATCATTGTGTGGATTGTTTTATTTGACCAAAAACTGAGTAGTAGTAATTCAGTCCTTCTTCCCCTTTAAGCTTGAGTTTTAGTCTCTCCTATCTTTATTCTCAGTGATGACCCACAGGCCTTATCTGAGATTGTTGAACCTATAGGGCTCCCACACCTAGTGGCTTCTCCTTCATCTCAGAATGCTTTCATGTCTGCATTTTGTACGTCTTTAAAAGTATCTCTGATCCTGGCCTATTATTCCTTACTCCCTGTCTTAGCTGATGGGATTGCTCCCATATGTATGAAAACAAACTAGGAGATAGCCCCTTGCATTTAGTCCTCCGGTGGCCACCAGGAAGCCTCATTCCTCTTTCCTAACACTCTCTGACCAGTAAGTAGTCTTCTGAGGTGCAGCTTCCTAGGGTTGCTTATTAAATGGTGCTTTTCCCCTGCACTGTGACCATGCCCAGCAATCTCTCCTACATTTGTCATTGCTTTGCTTTGTTTTTGATTTTTTTTACTCTACATATACCCTATTCCCTGTACCCTCACTCAACATAATAGAACTTTTTCATGTACCTTAATGACAAAATTTATTTGTATTTTATTTGCTTTCTTTTTTCAAAGTGAGTTCACATTAAGTATCTCATTTAATTCCTACCCAACTGCCCTGTTAGGACCATTGGGTCTGTATTATTTTCATTTTATGAGTGAAGAATGGAAGCCTAAATCTTGTTGGGTCTAAGATCCCACCATAAATAAATGACAGATTACTGAGGAGCTGGAATTAGAATTTAGAGCTATAAAGGTTTTTTCACTGTGCTTCATGGGCTACCATAAATCAAGGGACTCCTTGCAAAATTCTTTGAGGCATTCTTTAGTTAAGATGGTCTAAAATGGCTTTTCTGAGTGATATTTGCCCCATTATGATGAGCTTTTACTTTGCATTATGGTTTTATGATTTCTAAAGTAGTGAACAGAACTTTGCAGTGAAGATCATGTTCCTTTTATTGAGTTCAAAAATGTTGAAAAATAATGGACAGTAAGGAATATTTTTTTTACTTCCCTGTCTGTTAAATCATCTGGAGAGAGAATAACCTTTGGGAAGAGAAGTTAAGTAAAAAATGCTATGAGCAAATAGAAGAAATTATAAGAGGTTATACTTAAAAAAAAAAACAACCAACCTTTTTAAACAGTGATTTAAAAAAAAAAAAATAACAGTTCAGAGGATAACTGCCCCTTCTTACTTTTCAAGAAGAGGACAGTGTGTTCTTACCATCTGAGATTAGAGTCCATGTCTGGCTGTGTGTGTATACAATTATTTTAAGATTATTCTCAAGTGGTAAACTGACTGTTTCTAATTTAGTTTTTCAAAATGTTACTGTAACTTCCGTATGGTGAAAAATGTGACAACTAAAAGAATAAGCAGACCCTTTCTAATGCAAAGACTACAAATAATGTTTTTCTCTAGTGACTGTAATCTTTATAACAATTTTATCATTTTTATTTCCTTGTCAAGCATGAGTTTGGGGCTGCGTAATTTTCATAGCCTATGTATTTTTAAGTGTAAATTGTAAGTGTAATAAGGAGTATCCTATTACTTGTATTATATGTAAAAATTTTTGTTATGTTTTTGAAATTTTTTCTCCTTGATTTTCATTTTTTTCTGTTAGGCAAAACTCTTCGAAATGGTAGTCCTGCAAATACTTGCTGCTAAAGCAATATTTTACCTAAGTTTGGGAGTATTACAAATCATGAACATGTTTATATGCTGTCCTACTTAAGTCATTGAGAAAGACATTCTTGATCTCTAGCTTTCCCAAGTAGAAAATAACATTTGAACCACTTAAGGAGTTAGTCGAGGTATTGCTGTTTTGTAATTGAATCCAGATGCTAAAAAAAGCTCATGTCAGAGGTAGTAGAACTTTTCTTTATCACATTACAAAATATCACATCTAGTTGGCTTTTTAATCAGTTGAATTACAGAGAAATGTAACAGGGTCTAAATGAAAAACAACATTAAATTCCCCACACAATTCTATATTTGTTTAATTGTACGAACTATAATTTAAAAGGGATGGGTTAAATAATCAATTATTCAAAGTTTAATTAAATTTTAGGTGCTTAATATCTGGAAAAAATGATAGGAAAAAGTTGTACCTTTGGAATGCTTCTGAATTCTCTCTTGTAAGAGTACTTGATTTTAGTTCCTACTTGGACTTACTGAAAAAATTAGAAGCCATTAACTTGGTAATCTTATTTTCAAAGGGAATAAATATTTTAGGGGAATTTAGAATTCTGTAGCAATTTTCTGGACTCCTTCTTGTTACTACTGATCCTGATCTTATAGGACAGATGATTTTAAGAACATTACTGTGAAACTTTTTTTTTTTTTGTGCACCTTACATGTCCTTTGGGAATTTTTTTTTTTTTTTTTTTAACTGCCTACTGCTTTTTTGAGGAGAGGGGTTTTACTAAAAAAGCATCCAGGGACATAAGCCCTGTTTAAAAAACATGTAGGACAGGTATTGCTACTGAATTGGTCTTGTCTGAAGTTTAATTTTAAACTAGAGAATTTAATCTTAAACTAGAGAATTTTAAATTAGAGAATTATAGGGGAAAGAATAATAAACAGTCAGATGTTATTTGAAAAACATACTTTTCCAAAGATGCTTGCCATGGAATAAGATTATTTTAATTACTTCTTCAACAAATATTTGTTGAACTTACCCCATATTCAGGCCCAGTTCTAAGGACTGGAGATGGGAGCCAGTGGGAGACTGCTCGCCTTAGTAAGTAAGTACTCTAGCAAGGGGCCTTATATATGCATTCCAAAAGACAGCTTTCCTTTCATTTCTGGGATAGTGCAGGGAGGGTAGACATATAATAAACAAGTAAACAGAACTATTTTAGGTAGTCACTAAGTACCATGAAAGTGATTAACCTCATGTGGTATGAGAGGGTGCAAAGTGGTTAAAGCATTTCCAGGTGCTCTGTCTTGAGATGAAGGTTTAGAAGAAGGAGGTTCCTTTGTTCCTGTCAGTTTCAGTCTCTTTCTCTCTTAGGAATAAGAAAACCTTTCCCCGAAGCCCCCAGCTGACTTTCTTTTTGGTCTCATTGGTCTCTACTGAACCACATGTGTACCCCTAACCTGTCTGTTCATCCATTGGCTTGCTTCTGGAGCTGAGTTGCCCTGGGAAGGGATGACTAAATACTTTTGGGATTTCGTTAGAAAACTTGGTAGTTAATAAACACTGACCATTACAGTTTTGCTTAATAATAGCTAAAACTGTTTGCCAGGCTGTATGTCCTCAATACTTTATGTACATTATTTCATTTAATTCTTTTACCTGTATGTTAAGGTAGGTGCAGAAACTGAGGTGTATGAGATAAACTTGGGCAGTGCTGCACTGTAGAACTAGAATACTAACCTAGCACCCCAGTCCCAGACCCAGCATTCTCAAAATGCCATCTCTGGAAAGTAGGAAGTATGTTTTTGAAATATTCTATATATATCTGTTAATTATAATAAATAATTGAGTATCTGAATTGGTTAACTAACCTTCAGCAGCTAGAAAACTCATATGAAACTTTTTGTTTTTCTGCAATGTGGAACAATTATTGTCCCCCACCCCCCAACTCTGTGTATAACACAATATATCACCTTTTTCAGGAATCTTTCCTTATTCAGACTATGCTATTCAGGAATCCTTTCACATACATCAGCTGGACTTTTGGGTCCTGATAGGTAAGGAGCATATATTCTGTCTCTGTATGGCTCATAGCCGTAGTGCTAAGCTAGGCACTTTGCTCAGTGAGCCCTTGTTTTATCGAATCTGCCTTAAGCCTCACGTTAAACACTATGATAAGTCATGTGTTAAAATTCCTGAGAGATTTTCCCCTTAATTTTAAAATGATTTTATCTTACTTTGTCTTTTTTTTACGACCACTTATCTGATTTCTAGAGGTTTTAATAAATGCACATGTTTGATAATGCTAAATATAAGCAGTGTAAGTTTTTCTCCACTTCTGTTCTTTGAGAGAAAGTGTGTGTGTGTGTGTGTGTGTGTGTGTGTGTGTGTGTGTGTTAGAGATACATTATACTTCAGGATTTGAGTATGGCTTTTATCTTTTTACTTGGCAGTTGTAGAATCTCAGGCTACAGGTGTGTGGGATTCCTGTGTTATTGAGGAGGAGTTGGCTAAGGACACCAGCCTGTTGTGCAGGCACTGCACCCCCTAGAGGAGGAAGAAATTCCGTAATTAGTCATTGAGCTGAAGAAA
The DNA here is from genome assembly GCF_963455335.1 of Martes martes. NCBI lineage: Eukaryota > Metazoa > Chordata > Mammalia > Carnivora > Mustelidae > Martes > Martes martes. The sequence continues at coordinate 125,072,030 of NC_137893.1, read as the reverse complement.
CGTGAAACATTACATCTGGAAGGGAATGGTTAGCAGCATCTACCCTGCAATATATATTAATTCTGGGTTTAATATAGATCAGCCAATGCTCTTATTTTGTCACCCAGGGATATTTAAAATAAAACAACAAACAAAAAACCCTCCCATATATGAATACTAAATATTGCCATCATTTAAAATGAAGGGTATTTTGGGGGCACCTGGGTGGCTCAGTTGGTTAAGCCCCTGCCTTTGGCTCAGGTCATGACCCCAGGGTCTTGGAGTAGGGCTCCCAGCTCAGCAGGGACTCTGCTTCTCCCTCTGACCGTCCCGCCTCTTGTGCTCTCTCTTGTACTCTCTCAAATAAGTAAATAAAATCTTTTAAAAAAAATAAAACTAATAAAAATAAAATAAAAATAAAAAAATAAAATAAAATAAATAAAATAAAATTAAGTTAAAATAAGAATAACACTAGAATAGTTAGGAAGTAATCTTAAGAATAGATGATTTTATAAGAAGTTTGGATAGTAAGCTGTGGGTTTGTCTGACATTATCTTAATTAATTAATTAATTATTTTTTTGCTTTGTAATAGCTTGGTGAATCCTCAGTCAGGGATTTGCATGATAAAGAATTGGGTCCAAAAATGATGGTGATTTTTAGGTGATGGAAGGGATTGTTATTACCTATGCTATTGAGGAAGTGAGGTCATCTTGACCCAAGACACCCTTATTTTTCCTTAAATGAGGATGGTAATAGTGTTCAGATGGCTGTTTCACAGCTTTCTAATGTAGATCACTCTACAGATCTTATAATTCAGTTAGTGATAGTTACTTAACAAACATGTATAGATACTGTTTGAAGAAAATAGTAAAAGAATGGTCTTTCTAAAATTATGGGTTTTCAAATTACCACATTTTGGGCATGCTATTTTCTATAGTACTTTTAGTACTTTTACTTCCCTTTAGGTATTTCAGCTACACTGAGCTCTTCTACAGTCAGGCTGCCATCAGCCTATGGGAAAAATGTTTTGAATAATAATGTAGACGTTTCTTGTAAGCATCTAAGGTATGTGGACTGTACTCGTACTGACTCTTTGTGGCCCTGGAATGCAGTGGGAAGGTAGTATGTATATTCTCTGTATGACACTCTAGGTAGTTATCCTGTGTCTGCAAGGTAGATGGACTGGGGATCAAGAATAGTAGCTTCCCTTTTCATCTTTGCTGTGAGTTTAATATTTATCTCTGGGTGAGTTGCTCAGCTTTTCTCAGTGGCAAGTTTGTCATCCATAAAGCTGGGAATAGTGGATGCTAATAAGTTAGCCACACTGGTCAGTTGTGATACAGCTGGATGCAGAACAGGCCATATTTTTAAGATGATGGATGGATTCTTTCTAATCTGGGACAGGGAATCACTTATCTACCTTTACCAGCTCATCTCCCCCTCCCTTTCCCCTAGGCCTGGAAAAATGCTATTAAGTTGGTAAATATATATGTGCTTCTTGGTTCTCAAGATCTTGTTTTAGAGAAATGTTCTCAATTTTTTTTTCTTTTTTGCTACCCAGAGGAATTTACTTGTGTAATTCCCCTTAGTACTTAAGAAAATTGCTTCTGGCAATGTTAATATTGCAGTTCTCCCAGGAGAACTTTAAAAGGGGAAACCCTTTCATCACAGAAGAGGAGGAAGGATCTAATATGAGAACCACTTTTTATTTAATGATAGTATGTAAATTGCTCTTATAGATAATATTCATTCCTTCAATAAATATTTATTGTATGTCTGTTAAGAAAGAAACAGTTCTAGGAACAATGCAGATAAATAGGCAACTTGAATCTGATACAAATTTTGTAACTCTGATCATAATTCCAAACTCTGTCATTATAAGCTCAATATTTCATTCTCATTGTGGCATAGACGAGCAGTTAATTGTTCACCATTCTTTTCTTCTTCCTTATAGGACACAATCACTGTATTATTTGGACTCAGCTCAGTACTTAGTTAAAGGATGACATTTTCCAGCTTCCTTAGCAGTCACTGATTCTTTGACTGAGTTCTGGCCAATGAATATAAGAGGAAGTCCTGTGGGTCTTCTGGAATGGCTGCTTGGAGAGAGTTGGGCCCCATTAGCATTTACCTTCCTCTTTCCTGCTACGTGGTATGTGGATGTGATGTATGGAGCTCCGGCAGCAATTTTGGATGATTAGGTAAACTTGAGGAAAGATAGAAGGAGCCCAGGTCCCTTTTTATTGTTGACCTGATAATCAATAGCCACATCAAGCATGGACTGACAACCCCCAGAGTTCTTTTATCTGATACACATGTGTTAGATTTTAACTTATATGCAGCTGTACCTAATCTTTATTGAATAATTTGTGTTTTCATGGTCGTTTTCAACTTTAGCAGCCTGATTATAATTACAACACCATATCTAAGCAGACTTTTGGGGGTCCACCGGTGTGCTTATCCCCCCTTCATGGCTGCTGCTCACAGTCATTCCAGGTTGCAAGTAAGGAAAACCTCAGATTAAGGAATATCAACTGCACTGTTCCTGAACAGATATGCCTGGAAATATAAACAGAAGTTCTTAAAATATGTTATCCAGGTCAGCAACGCTGGTATCAGCCTGTGTTCTGAGTTCTGAATAGAACTCTGGAGGGTGAGACCCAATAGTCTGTATTTTAATGGGCAACTGTTGTAAGCTAAACTTTGAGAAGCACTGCTCTATGATTTATGATTTAATGCACCTTGTCGCTCAGATGTTTCCCTATGAAGCTGGCCAGGCAGCAGTGGACTGGTTGGGTTTGAAATCGATGAAATTGATGAAAATGACCATTTGGACACTGCTCAAGTTGTTTTGCCTTATTTACTATGGAACTGACAAAAGACTGCTTCAGAAGGTGAATGAATTCATGCAAGAGATAAGTATACTCCTTGAGGGAGACAGCACAGCTCTAGTGTTTTTCAGTGCTTCCCAGAGTCACCCTTGGAGTTTGCCAGTCAGTGTAGCCCACCTGAGGTAAGAACACAGAGACATCCAATAGCAGAGGAAAAGATACTTTCTTTGAGTGGGAAATCTGGTTTCAGATTTGAATATCTCTGCTTTTTATGTTCCCTATTATACCATCAAACTATTCACTGAAAAATGGACGAATTCCTTAAAAAAGAAAACCTACTAAAACTGACTCAGGAAACTGAGCATGTGCATAATAGTATATTTATTAAGGAAATTGATATCATTACCACAAACCTCTCTCACACACAATGCAAAAGACGTCTCAAACCCAAATCCTGAAAGCTTAGGCTGAATGGTGAAAAAGAGCAAGCCATGTGGTGTTCTGGGGTACAGTCCGCAGGAGGTTAAGAACAGCAAGAATGGAGGTACCAGTGTAAGAACCTCTTAGGTTTCTGATGTGTACAAGGACCACGTCATTTAGGACCTATAAGAACTTAACAATGTTCGTGTTTTCTTCTAATTGAAATTGGGAATAGATGGAAGGTATTACCTGAAAGAATTCTTATGATCTGATTTGAGATTTGGTAAGTCTGTCCTGGCTGCTGCATGGAAGATAGACTATAGAGGGCCACCGTGGAAGAAGGGAGAACAGTTGGCATGCTGTTAGAATAACTTGGACACAAGAAAATTGTGACTTAAACTAGAGGGCATGGAGGGAAGAGGTCAGATTTGGAATACAGTCATGGTTCAGAGATACTGTAGGTTTAGTTCCAGACCACTGCAATAGAGGGATATTGTAATAAATTGAGTCAGGTGAGTTTTTTGTTTTCCCGGTGCATATAAAAGTTATGTTTACACTATACTGTAATCTATTAAGTGTGCTGTACACACCTTGATTTAAAAGTACTTTATTACTGAAAAATGCTATCATCTGAGCTTTCAGTGAGTTGTAATCTGGTGGAGAGTTTTGCTTCAATGTTAGTGGCTGCTGACTGATCATGGTGGTGGCTGCTGAAGGTGGGGTGACTGTGCCTATTTCTTAAAATAAGACAATAATGAAGTTTGCTACTTTGATTCTTCTTTCACAAGCAACTTTACTGTAGCATGCAATGCTGTTTTCTAGCATGTTACCCACAGTAGAATTTCTTTCAAAACTGGAGTCAGTCCTCCCATCCCTGTTGCTGCTTTATCATCTAAGTTAATATAATACTCTAAATCCTGTGGTGTCAACGGCATCTTCACCAGGAGAAGATTCTAGCTCTAGCAAACCACTTTCTTTGCTCATACATAAGAAACAACTTATCCATTCAAGTTTTATTATGACATTGCAGCAATTCAGTCACATCTTCAGGCCCACTTCTAATCCTGGTTTTCTTGCTGTTTCTGCCTTGTCTGCAGTTACTTCCTCCACTGAATTCTTGAACCCTTCAAAGTCATCTATGAGGGTTGGAATCAACGCTTTACAAAGTTCTATTCATGTTGTTATTTTGACTTTTCCCGGGAATCATGAATGTTCTTTTTATTTTTTTAAAGATTTTTTTTTTTAAGATTTTATTTATTTATTTGACAAACAGAGATCACAAGTAGGCAGAGAGGCAGGCAGAGAGAGAGGAGGAAGCACGCTCCCCGCTGAGCAGAGAGCCCGATGCGGGGCTTGATCCCAGGACCCTGGGATCATGACCTGAGCTGAAGGCAGAGACTTTAACCCACTGAGCCACCCAGGCGCCCCATCATGAATGTTCTTAATGACCTCTAGATTGGTGAATCCTTTACAAAGTATTTTCAATTTACTTTGCCAAGCTGCATAGAAGAATCACGGTGGTAGCTATAGCCTTAGAAATATGTTTCTTAACTAATAAGACTTGAAAGTCAAAATGACTTCTGATCCATGGGCTATCCAATAGATGTTGTGTTAGCAGTCATGAAAGCAATGTTAATCACATTGTATCTCTCCATTAGAGCTCTTGGGTGGCCAGGTGCACTGTCAATGAGCAGGAATATTTTGAAAGGAATCTTTTTTTTCTGAGCAGTAGATCTCAATAGTGGGCTTTAAATACTCAGTAAACCATGTTGTAAACAGATGTGCTGTCATTCAGGCCTTGTTTCATTTATAGAATCCTGGAAGAATAGAAAAAGCATAATTTTTAAGGGCTCTAGGATTTTAGGAATGTGGTAAGGGAGGGTTGGTTCCAATTTTAAGTCACCAGCGGTATTAGCCCCTGACAAGAGAGTCAGCCTGTCCTTTGAAGCATTGAAGTCAGACATTGACTTCTCTTCTCCAGCTGTGAGAGTCTGGGATGGCATCTTCTTTCAACAGAAGCCTGTTTCATCTAAACTGAAAATCGTTCTTCAGTGTAGCCACCTTTATTAATAATCTTTGCTAGTTCTTTTAGATAACTTGTTGCAGCTTCTACATCAGCCCTTGCTTCTTCACCTAGCTCTTTTGTGGCTTCTTAAACCTTAGGAACCAGCAGCCTCTGCTAGGGTCACACTTTTCTTTGGCAGTGTCCACACCTCTCTCAGCCATCATAGAAATAGAGTTAGGGCCTTCCCTGGATTAGGCTTTGTCTTAAGCGAATATTGTATCTGTTTTGATCTTCCATCCAGACTATTAGAACTTTCTCCCTATCAACAGTATAAGGCTGTTTTGCTTTCTTACCATTTGTGTGATCACTAGATAGCACTTTTAATTTCCCTCAAGAACTTTTCCTTTGCTTTCACAGCTTGGCTCTTTGGTGCAAGAGGCCTAGCTTTTGGCCCGTGTCAGCTTTTGACATGCTTTCCTCCCTAAGCTTAATCATTTCTAGCTTTTGATTTAGAGTGAGAGACATGTGACTCTTCCTTTCACTTGAATATTTTTTAGAGGCCATGTAGGACTATTAATGGGCCTAATTTCAATATTGTTATGTCTCAGGGAATAGGGAGGCCTGAGGAGAGGGACAGTAATGGGGGAATGCCTGGTCACTGGAGCAGCCAGGACATATACAACATTTATTTATTAAGTTCACTATCTTATATGGACATGGTTTGTGGTGCCCCCAAACAATTACAATATAACATCAAAGATCACTGATCACCATAATAAATATAGCAATATTGAAAGAGATTGAAATATTGTAAGAATTACCAAAATGTGACCCAGAGACGGGAAGTGAGCAAATGCTGTTAGAAAAATGGTGCTGATAGACTTGCTCAATGCAGAGTTGCCACAAACCTTCAATTTGTAAAAAACTCAATGTCTGTGAAGGCAATAAAGTGAAACACAGTAAAACAGGGTAGATCTTTATACTTTAGAGTCAGGATATATGGAATTTGCTATAGGATTGAACATTAGGAGGTAAACTTTTCAATGAGAGCATTTTATGTATGCAACTAATGGTGACTTAGGCAGAGGATGAATAATACAGGTTTTAGACCATCGAATATACAACTCTGAGTTGGTTGCTTCAGCTCTGTCACTTTTTATCAGAGTGACTTTGGTATGCTGTATCTTCAACTTCGTCCTTTGTAGAGTGGTGTTGCTTGGAGATCTTTGGGAGAATTAAATGAGAAAATGTATGTTAGAATATTTAGAACAATACCTGTCTCATAGTAAATTGATAATATGTAATAGTTGTTATTGTTTCCAGTTGTAAAACTTTACACATTAAAAAATGTCAGTATTAGAGAAAGCTTTTTGTCAAAACACACATACTGTAGATTTTTGTCATCGAAACAAATGATCATGATAGTTTTAGGTCTTGTAATAAATGTAGGAGATAAAAGCCCCTGACATGAGCATGAGCTAAAGAAGAGTGCTCCAGTCAAGTTGTAGAATGGTCAAGTAGTTCATCACATTTTGGGCAGTAGTATAATGAGACAGATTATAGGATGATCCCTGGTGTTCTAACTTGATCCAGAACCATAAAGGCCAACATAAAGACAATAAAAATGACCTTTGTTATAGGCCAGTCCACAGTTGTAGTGATAGGAACTTAATACAAGAGGGATGCTGGGCACTTAGAGAAAATGCTAGGAAGAATAAGCTTATCAAAAGAAAGGCAACCTAAAGTACTAGTTTTATTGTTTCCTGAAAAAACTTTTAAGAATGCATGTCTCCCAAATAAAAGAAGTTTGAAAGGCAAGTTGTTCAGAAATACCTCAATTTCACTTCAAGGGAGGTAACACCCTCACCCTCTTCCCTTAAGAAAAATGTTAAATACTGATATGTGTTGGTCCACACTAATTTTATCTTACTGATAATTTTTATTCTTACAAAATGAATTTGTTTTCCTGATTTATTATGTAACCATTCAGATTTCCATTTCTCTACTGTTCTGAAGATGTCTCCTTACCCTCCCTCTCAGTTTTCCACACTTTCACCTTCTACCTGAAAGAGCTACTACAGTGTTTTCTATCAAAATGCACCACCTAGGATGGAAAACATGGCAGAATTGTTGGGATCAACCTAAACTACTTCAATTTCTTTGGTATACCATTTAGATGCTATTTTAAAGACGCAAAAAAATTCATTCTGGAGTTCAGCACTTTCTCCAAATCATTACCGAAAACATTGTAGGAGAGTTTTTAAAGTCATTAAAAAAAATGACACATAGAACAAAAACTGCAGCCTAAATGTCACAATAGCATTTACTCAGGGCTTCCACAGTGGGCCTACTGTAGTATGTCTGAAGAAACTTGGCATTTTGTCTAAGAACAAGTCAATAACAGGAACTCAATCATAAAGGCACTGGTTTCCTGCTAATATGGGACGTTGTGCTGCTGACTTGCACTGGGCAGGAGCACACAAGTTTAAATAACAGCTGGCAGCAAAGCCTGACAGGGAAGGCAGTATTATTTTTAAATTGGGGAATTGTTTTTCATAAATTTCTTTTCTTACATATTCTTTTCCAATTTTACCATCATTATTCATTTCAAAATTGAATAAATGTTCTCAAAGTGACAGGAAAGACTACATTGAATCAATAAATGTAACTCCCCTCTAGCCCCCCAGTGGCCTCAAATAACTTCAGTACATAAGCATCAGCCTTTTATTAATTGGACAAGCCTTCAGAAATGAGGAAAAGTAATTCATGTTGGCAATTTGATTAACAGGCTTCCTATGGACACACATTCCTATAAAGTTAACAAGTATGAGCCATTCAAGACACACCAAGAAAAGTTCTTAGAAACCTTTCAAATGAAAATACAGTGGAATACTCATAGCAAAAGGGGGTGCACAGCCTCTACCAATGTGTCTTTGCTGCTTGACTCATGCTGACTTTCTGCAGAACTTGTCAACTGTAAAAAGGGTTTAGGACCATGCACACAATCTGGGTAACCTTCTTTATTTCCTCCTCTGCTCCAACCGTTCTATCTACTGTGGTCCAGAATGAAGGGCATAGTTCATCTTTATTAGAGTAAGAGGAATTTCACATTAGAAGTCATATATGCTCTTGAGATAAACCATACCAAATTTGGCGCCATGTTCAATTCGATAGCTCCTTCTGGGCCTCCCTTTGTTTGCCAAGATATAGGTCCCAGGTCTAGTCTCTGAGCCTGTAGGCTATCACAACTGTTCCTGCCTTACCTGGTTTTCATCAGTTAACTCCATTCCCATGCATACAGCCAGGCCCCTCCTTCCAGCCAAAGGGCATAGAGAGAATTAGGAGGTAGTCAAACAAACATCTGTGTTGAAACCAGACATTCAAGCACACCAATGTCAGAGAAATTTGTATTTGTCAAAGAGAGAGAAACTGAGATTATGGCATTAGTCTTAACATGTGTGTGAAGTCCGCATTTAAGTTACCCAGAGCCAGCTAGGTGCAACTCCCATTTTGCCATATTATGATTATCTAGTATGGGTTATGTTACTTAACAATAATAATGGCTGACATAAGTGGCACTGGAAAATACTCCATAATAGCTCTGAGTTAGTGCAAACAAATACTGCTATTTTTAAAAGGTTTTTCCCCCTTAAAATACTCTATAAGGCCTAATAGTTTAAAAAATTACATCTTTTTCATACTCAGAATACTTAATTATTTTATGTACTAGTCTAACCTTTTTTTAAGGTTTTATTTATTTGAGAGAGAGAGAGCGCAAGTGGTCAGGAGGGGCAGAGGGAGAGAGAAAAGCAGACTCCCTACTAAGCAGGGAGCCCGACCCAGGGCTCGATCCCACAATCCCAAGATCCGAAGATCCTGACCTGAGCTGGAGGCAGACACTTAACTGACTGAGCCACCCAGGCGCCCCTGCACTCTTCTGACATTTTCCTAGTTACAACAATGAACATCTACACAAAAGGTTGACCTGAAAGTTAAAGAATACACAAAAAGAGCCTGGGCCCCATGCATAGACCACATGAAGCTAAGGACATCTCCTGAGGTATAGCTTTTTTTTAGGGAAAAAAAAAAAAAAAAGACTTCATCTATTTATTTGACAGAGAGAAGGGAGTGAGCGCACAAACTGGGGAAGGGGCAGGTATATGGTGAGGGAGCCCTATGTGGGGCTGCCAGATGTGTGGGATGTGGAGCTCAGTCCCAGGACCAGTATGATCCCTGGGATCATGACCTAAGCCAAAGGCAGATGCTGAACCAACTGAGCCACTCAGGTGCCCCTCTCCTGAGGAATAGTTATGTGAGATCAGTACTGCTAAATTGTTACACCAAAATTAGGCTGAGTATTTGCAGTTAAAAATGAAGTTGTGACCAATTGAGATGATTTATGTTGTTTTTTTCTTTTTTCTTTTTTTTTTAAGATTTTATTTATTTATTTGAGAGAGAGAGTGAGAGAGAGCATGAGAGGGGAGAAGGTCAGAGGGAGAAGCAGCCTCCCCATGGAGCAGGGAGCCCGATGCGGGACTCGATCCCAGGACTCTGGGATCATGACCCGAGCCGAAGGCAGCCGCCCAACCAACTGAGCCACCCAGGCACCCTATGTTGTTTTTTTCTATAAACTGGGTTAAGCCATACAAAATTAATAATATTCAGCCATTTTGACTCATAAAAAGAACAGTTTTGTATGGCTCAAGATAGAATTTAGTTTCAAGATTTCAGGTGGTTGCTCTAATGTTCACTCATTTAAGAATTTGCCCAGCTTTAATTCAGTATGCTGTGGTGTGCCATGGCCAGGCCTGCCACTGGCCTGAGAACAAGCTAAACACATAGAATACAGAAGTATGTAACTGCAGAGCTTCATGGAATCTTAATAGGGCAGCAGACCTGTGAGTCTCGAAGTGGTCCCTCTCCAGCTGAGAATATAACGAGCAATAGCCTGTGCCTCTGGGTTCCTTTAAATCTGGGGTTCTCACCTCAAGTAGGCTGCATTGACATACAAACTCCAGGGGTGCCTTTGACAGGCTGTTCCTATTTCCACATTGATATACTTATATCTTGTATGAATTCATGCCATTTTTTTCCTCAGTGTTTTTGAAGTCTGTCATTGTGTTCATACTCAAAGCTTTAAGAAAGATTGCTATGTTTTTATTTTTTTGATGGAATCACCTGCTCATTATTTTGAAATATCCGTCTTTATCCCTGGTAATATTCCTTGTTTTGAAGTCTGCTTTGTCTAATATTAATTAGCCACTCAGTTTTCTTATGGCTAGTGTTTGTATTGTGTATCTAAGAATGTTTATTGTTGAGATTAACACACACTGATAGCCTACTCTGTATATTTAGAGGCTATACTCCTGGAAATCCTAGTTATTTGGAAAATGGCTTTTGTTTTTAGAAAAAAAAAACAACTTTCTGAGTTATTAAAATAAGTGTCATATGTCCCAAGCACTTAGTCAATGGTAAAGACCTTTCTGAAGCGATTACCTTCCTGGGCTCCCTGCTCCCACCCTTGTTCTCTATAATCTGTATTCAGTGTAGTGATCAGTCAAGTCATGTCATCCTCCCTTCAAAACCCTCCAGTGTCTTCTCCTCTTACTCAGAAAAAGCCAGAGGACTTAGTGTGGTCTGTTAAAGCCTTTTAGGAAAGAATTTCCTGCTACCTCTTCGACCTCTTCGGCCCCATGCACAGACCACATGAAGCTAAGGACATCTCCTGAGGAATAGCTTTTTTTTGGGAAAAAAAAAAAAAAAAAAGACTTCATCTATTTATTTGACAGAGAGAAGGGAGTGAGCGCACTCCCTTCTACCACTTTCCCCCTTCAGACCTCAGCCACTCTGGCCTCCTTGCTGTTCTTTGCATACACCAACTGTGCCCCAGGCTCAGGGCCTTTGCATTTGCTGTTCCCACTTCCTCGATCATTCTACCACAGATATCCATATGGTTTGTTCTCTCCCTTTCTTAGTGTCATCTTCTCATGAAGACATTCCTAAATTCTATTTTAAGTATCAGCGCCCTCCTTCCTCACTCCTTTGCTTTATTTTTCTGTCTACTGCTTTTCATCACATGGTATGTTCATTTGTTGATTGTCCATCTCTCTTGTTTAGATTGTAAACTTTCTAAGTTTAGACACTTTGATTGTATTTCCTGCTGGAATCCATACTGTCTGACACACAGTAGGTGTGCAACAAGTATTTGCTTAATAAATTTGAATGTATTCTAGTGCTATTTATACCTGGAGTAAGGTTTCCCAATTACAACATTCATATGTATAGAATTCAAGTGCGTAATATTTCTAATCTGCTATGAGCTGGAGTAACATTTACTATATTGTTTGTGATTTTTTTTAACCTTTTATATTTTCAAAATACTTAATTCTCAGACTTTCCACCTTTTTGCTTTTTTCCCTTCCACAAATATCTCCTGGGTCTGCTCTGTACTATTTCTAGGTACTGCTGAAAAGTAGTTAATAGACAGATAAGAGTCCTGTTCTTAAGGAGTTTATGCTTGAATGAAGCAGACTGAAATAAATGAAGATAATTTCCCCAAATGATAAATACCATGGGAATAATTTTAGGAATAGAAAGTAAATTGGGCTGTGGCTGAGGTGCTACCTTAGATTGTTATAAGAAGACTTTTTGAAGAAGTATCACAGGAGCTGAAAATGGAGAGAAGGAGCCAGCAGCCTGGAGGAGGTGTTAGGGAGGGGACAGAGATTAGGGCAGGTGGAAGGGGGAGAAAGAAGGGAGCCTTGTGGAGATAGGAAGTAAGTAGGGGACAGATTGGGTTGGATTTTGTAGGCTATAGTGTCAAGTTTACATTATATTCCAGTTGAAATGGGAAGCCAGTGGAATGATACCTAATTTACATTTTATGAAGATTTCTAGCTGCTGGTGAGTTGTGTCAGGCAGTTAACTCATTTTGGGTTCCCAGTGAGCTTTCAGTATAATGCTTAATTTTTAGTTGCAGTCATAAAACTAGATTTTTTAAAAAAGATTTTACTTATTTATTTGAGGGAGAGAGAGAGAGCAAGAGAGAGTGCAGGACAGCGAAAGAGAGGAACAGGCTCTCCGCTGAGCAGGGAGTCTGATGAGGGGCTTGATCCCAGGACCCTGGGATCACGGCCTGAGCTGAAGGCAGATGCTTAACCGACTGAGCTATCCAGGTGCACCTAGAAGTAGAATTTTTTTACTAAATGAGTTTTAGGAAAATCTCAGTTCTTAAATACACAACACCATGTATTGTGGATATGAGAGTTAAAAACAAACTAAATTAAATATATACCATTACTACCAGGTAAGAAACACAATATTGGATTATGAAGTTTTTTATATATTATAGGAAGTTGCATTTTCAAATTGCATTTCTGAATATTTAAGATATTCAAATTAACTTACAAATGAATAGATTGTTACAAATAAAAGATCTAACTTATGAAATAGGATACTATCTTCTCTCCCTAAAGCAGCAGTGGCAAACGTTCGCCTCACCTGAATTATCAGCTTCCTAATGGCTCTTTTCTGTGTCTTCCCATTCTAACTAAGAGGGGTCTTATGGATAGGCTAGAGGCATCATATAGACTACTATAATTCTACTGGTTTAGGAGCCATGATGTCTGCTGTTTGTACTTCAGACAACAAAAAGTACACAGTGCTTAGTTTTTCTCAAACTTGATGAGAAGTCTGGTGTGGTATAGAAGTTATTCTGATGTGGTGAAGAGTTATAACAGTTCTAATCTTTGCTACTTTTACAAGGTCAATCATAATTTTCTGATTCTGTAAAATACCTTATATCAGTAAAATAAAATTTTTGTTGTAGTTTCACTTGTTTTCATGCTCACTTCCCTCATTGTTTCCAATCCAGTGATTTCTGGGACCTGATTAACAATTGATACAACCTGGGACCTTCTGGTCATTGAAGAGTCCTAGCATGCTTTCATACAGTAGAAGAGAAAAATAGACAGATGGAAATCTGTGTCACTGAAGGAGAAACAAAGTGTCTTAGTTAATAGCAGGGCCCTCAAAGCCTCTTTTAGTATTTTGGACATATTTCATTTTCTAAGAACTGTTTTTTCCTGTTATTAAGCAAGGCAGTGATGAGACAACTGTTAACAAGAGAGCCCCCTTTTCAGGAAACACATAATCCCTTAGAAATTACATATATGTGGACGTGTATATTATATGTGTATATTGTATGTGTATATTATATATACAGGTACTAATATATATACAGATCCAGATTTCTCATCATGATGAAGGAAATTAACCCTCTCGCTCTTCGTGCAAGTTCTGCATTCTTTGTTTCTTCTTTTATCAGCCAGTTTTAGTCTCAGCTTCCAGTGGTTGCTTAATTTAGTAAATTCCACACACTTGCTATGGGGTGATGAGCCTGTGGGACAATGTGCATTATTTCCTTGGTTTAGATGGGGACAAGAATGATTGTGTAGCATCTCCCCAATGATAGATGATGGCTGGGATTTGAGCCCAGGCCTTCTGACTCTAAAGCTCATGTCTTTCCACTGATAGCCTTGTTGTTTCTTAATGATTTCTTTTTTCTTTTTTAAAAGATTTTATATATTTATTTGATAGAGACACAGTGAGAGAGGGAACACAAGCAGGGGGAGTGGGAGAGGGAGAAACAGCCTTCCTTCTGAGCAGGGAGCCCATTGTGGAGCTCAGATGCTTAACGACTGAGCCATTCAGGCACCTCTTAATAATGATTTCTTGAAGAAATGAAAGACTGAAACAAATCTGCCTTTTGGCTCTGCGGATAGAGAAGAGACTAAGAATAGGATTGTTTCTTTAAAGAGTATTTTTCCTTTGTCATCCCTGCTTTGTTGCAGACCTTACATCAAAGGTGCCGTTGTTTTATGCACAATGCTGTTTATTTCAGAGTAGCACCTAGAATTAGGAAGTTTTGAAAATTAAAGTCATATTATCATGTTAGAGCATTTCAAGGAAATGAGACCTTTTGATTGGCACTGAGGAACGTGTCCCATGACAAAGTCCTGAGCTTGTGTCTCACTTTTTGATGTACTCACAGCAGAGCCAGAGCTTTGCAAGTTGTGGTGCTCACCAGTGAAGGCAAATGGTGCAGAGCCAGGGAGACCTTTTTATGGGAAACATGGTCATTTTTATAGACCTGACCATTGACATGGTCAGGTTTAGCAGCCTAACTCAAGACCACACAGGGAGCTGAAGAAACAGCTGGCAGAAGAGCATCTGCCTTGCAGTCAAATGGTCTTTTCCTGAAACTATCTACCTTCCTCAGGAAACTAGTCTTAATAGCAGTCTAGCCTCCACCAAGAACCTGGGCTGGAAGATGAATAGAGCCATCCTTTGAGAGCTTCCTATCCATTCAGTGTTTCCACTGGGCAAGTTGTACAGCCTTGAATCACTGAGATGAGTCAGGAGCACAGAGCACTTTGACAAGAGGGTGCAGCTGTGCCTAGTAACCTCCCAATAAAATCAGTAATGGAGAGTAGTGGTTATAATGTATGTGTGAGTTTGCTAATAGCTGTTCTTTACTGCTGAGTTTTATTAGTTCTCCATTGAAGAGATCACTGAAACTTAGAGTGAGGAAGTTGCCTTTTCAGGGAAGGGTGTGGGACTGCTGCTGTACCCAGTTCACCTCACTGACTGATTAAAAGACTCAAATTGTCACTGCCTGCCCCCAACCCTGATCCACTTAGAGTCAAGTTTTATGTAATTCTCATCTTTAGGATTGTCATGGCTATTGTATAATGTACTCTAGCTGCTAGGTTATTTTATTTTAAGATAAAGGGATACTTAGGCATACTCCGCTTTTATAAAATTTGAGCACCAGAAGAATCTCTTTGGAAATTCTTTTGGTTGACATAACGATGTCAAAGAGAGTCATAAAGACTGGCATTCTGCAACTTTCCTCTTGTTGACAGAGTATACCTTGTTTAACTTTTTTCTCTGTTTTTTTAAATGATGTCTCTGAGCACCTATTGCCACCTTGCTGACAGTTAAGATAGTGCCCTGTTAGAAGTTCAATTTGCTACGTTCTGAACTACCCAGACCTGTGAAAGAGGTAAATAAACCACAGGCAAGCCTGCTGTGTGATCTACAGTTACTTTGAATTTGTTTTGGATTCAACACTTAGTGTAGGCGTCAAACACTGTTGAAAAGACATAAAAACAATTATAGAGGCCTGCTATGGTAAATTTTCAGGTGTGGATTCCATGCATAGCCTTGTGAATTTTTTTAAGTACTTCTGAGTGGAAGTGTGTCTTGTAACCTACACTGTTACTAAATTTTGGTAAGTGTAAATTCTTTTTGGTCTTGGCACCAAAAGTAAAACGTAATGTAGTATCCAATTCAAGATTGTGTGCATAGTACGTCGTGTTTATCCGTGCAGTGAGGGAAATAAACCACCAGGTGGCTCACGTAGATAGCATCTTCACTTAGTCCCTGATAATTTTGCTTGTTTTGCAGTTGCCTTGCACTTAAGAGACTGCATTTAATAAAAACCTTGTGAGAATTGATTTTTTTCCACACAATCTTAGAATGCTGAAGCAGAAGTCTGCCTTTTTGAATTGTGCTACTGACTAGGATTTACAAGTTTTTGGACCCAATCTCTATGTTTTGCTTAGATTTATAGAAAAGCTTGAACATTATTTCTTTTTGGTTCCCAAAGTAAGTGCTCCCAAATTGTCATCTTAGAATGATATGGTAATTTGTTTATCTATTTATTTTTACATATACTTTCCAGAGTTGCAAATAAAATTAATAGATATATAATTTCACTTTTGAAATTTAAACTGTCAGCAGTTTATGTTGTCTTATTTTGTGCTTCCATTCTTTAGAAAATGAAGAGACGCAATACCTAAAAAATCAACAAATAATTTTTGTGGACTTATTGCACAAGAAGAATTAAAGAAACCAATTTTACTACCTGAGAAGTTGCCTTATAGGTTCCCACTAACATAGACGAAAAGGATTTAAAATGCCAAAATATTTGCTTAATTTTAGAATATATGTACAATAAAGTAAAATTAGGATTCTGCTTTTTTTTTTTTTTTTTTTTTTTTAAGCAGTCCAAGACACAGCATCTTAATTTTGGTTCTTAATGACTTTGTAGATATTTTAAAAAAAGATTTTATTTATTTGACAGAGCACAAGCAGGCAGAGTGGCAGGCAGAGGGAGAGGGAGAAACAGGCTCCCCACAGAGCAGAGAGCCCCATGTGGGGCTTGATCCCAGAATTCTGGGATCATGACCTGAGCTGAAGGCAGACACTTGACCAACTGAGCCATCCAGGCACCCCTACTTTTTTTCAATCACAGATTTCCTGGAATTAGGTTTTTCTTTTTCCTTCTGATAAGTTTGAGGCATATTAGAAAATAAAACACTTTAAAGATTTAATGTCCAGTTTCCTGTTTTACTAGGTCTTTTACTTCAGAATTTTGGGGCAGTCATTAGGACTATCACTTTATTATAAAATAGGAAAAGAGAAAGGGAGGTGAATTTCAGATCAGTTTTTTTTTTCTTTGTACTAATTTTAGTTACAACTTTTTTTTTTAACGATTTTATTTATTTATTTGTCAGAGAGAGCACAAATAGGGGGAGCGGCAGGCAGAGGGAGAACCAGGCTCCCTGCTCAGCAAGGAGCCCGATGTAGGGCTTGACCCCAGGACCCTGGGATCATGACCTGAGCTAAAGGCAGATGCTTAACCCACTGAGCCACCCATGTGTCCCTCTGGTTACAACTTTTGCTGGAGAAAAGATTAAATAAGTTTTTAAAAACATGTTTTAAAATTGCCATGATTTTATTTACTTTCATTAACTCCATGTAAGTATAATTACTTCAGAAAGGAAACCAAAATTTTTATTGATATTAATAAACATAATGTTTTCATGTCCTGTTTAGTGAAGTGAAGGTTGATAATTCCAAAGATAGTTGGAGGAGTGAATGTGACTAACAGAATAGCATTTACTAAACATTGCTCTACTGTAACTGTTCAGAGGCAGTGTTACTGTGTCTGAAAGTCTTGATATATATTCTGTTGACTATACTAATTTTCCCTTTTTATACACATTTAGCCATGTGGTAATCAAGAGGAATCTTAAACAGTGCCTTTTTGTTAAGGTATTGATTTTTGTCAAAGCAATTGATTTTTTTTTCCCCAAGATTTTATTTATTTGAGAGAGAGTGAACATGGGGTTGTGCAAGCACAAGTTGGGGGAGGGGCAGAGGGAGAGAGACAAGCAGTCTTCCTGCTGAGTAGGGACTTCTGGGGCTGGATCCCAGGACCCTGAGATCATTACCTGAGCTGAAGGCAGATGCTAAAGCAACTGAGCCATTAGGCACCCCTGATGCAGTTTTTAAAAACCATCACTGTATGGGAACAGTGTAGAGGAAGCTGTTTGCATGCTTTCTCCTCCTCCATGATTAGGGAAATAAAACAACAAAAAAGTATTTGTGTGTGTGTTTGTGTGTGTGTGTGTGTGTGTGTGTGTGTAGCACTTTTTAATCCTGTCTATCTCTTATTTATGCTGGTGGTTTGGTATTAAAATGGGATCTTTTTTGTCATAATGATAAAGACATTAGAGATGTAAAGCAAGTTGATTGATAAGGAAGTAAAATTGGTAGAAAATGCTTAAATACATAATTTAGTGTCAAAATACTTCTAGATGTAATATTTATTTATTGGGTTTAGTCAACTGTATATGTGTATCCCATGAGTAATTGATCTTTAGGAATTGTGAAGCCTATTTCTCCTGACTTTATTTTCATATTTCTTTATAAGGCTTTTAAAAATTTTTGCATTTTGAATATTTTAATGCCATTTCCTCCTGCTTTAAAATTCTTTTAAATTAGTTTTACTTTGTATGTTGCTTCAGAAATGACAATAAATTTAAAAATTAATAGAAAAGAAATCAGTAGAAAAGAACTTAAGTATAAAATACAAAATTGCGTTGATCAGTTGGTGCCTCTCCTCATATATACATAGTCCAAACTGCTGACAAAGCAGAGATTAAGTCAGGATTTCCTGAGACTTGAAAACTACCTAGCTTGACTTGCATCATGTTGAATTGAGATAGACAGGTAATATTTATATGCCATTTTTAAAATAGCACTTTCACTAAGCTTCCACTATTTCAGAGATCTATGTGGCCATTTCATGTGTATTTGATGCCTTTACAATCTTAAATTATGGATAACATAACTATGCACATTTAAAAAGATCAATATAATGTTTTTACTACAACTAAAGAGAGAAATGAAAGCAGTGTGTAAGGAGAATTCGTGTTTCTGTATATAAATATGCAGATGCCATTGCATTAGAAGATTTGATGAAATGCTCAGATGTGTGTACCTAACATAGAATCCCAGATGTGATGGCTATAAATCCAAAAAATGGCACCTGTGAATGGCAGTGGCAGCTCTGCTACCACTAGAGGCCATGATGTGGTATCCTCATTTAAAAAAAAAAAGTCCAATTTGGGTGATTTTGGAATAAAGTAGTACTTTTCCTTAACACATACTCTGTAATACATACTTTGTGCCCACATAAAAACCTAGTTAGGATCTATGCTCAGATAATTAGAAAACAGTTGTTTTTTTTTTTTTTTAATGCACAGGATTTCTGAAAATTATGAGGGACATAGCACAATCTTTGGCTGTGCAAGACTGTTCCAGGCATTGCAGTACCACTAGTGTTCCTGGTCTCCATCCCCTAAGCCAGTAGCATCCCCCACTGATTTCCAGTCCCCCTCTTTCCTTTTTTTTTCTTGAAGGCAAGTTTTATTTGGAGAGAGTTTCTCATTGTTAAGGCCTTAAGCATGTTTTCATTTTCAATAACAGTTCTAGAGACCTACTAGTTTCAGAGATCCCAGTGTTTAAAAGTGTACTTCAAAATTAATAACAAAACCCAACCCATACCAAAAGGAAAGAGCTTTTAGATTGGTTTGGAATAGACAGCCATTGATTTCAGTCCTTTAGGGCTATGGGAATGTGGGCTGTGAGAGCTAGTGGTAAAGCCCTAGCAAATTACTTGGTCATGTTCATTCAAAAACACTGTTAAGAATCTTCTTTGTCAGGCTGGGGCGCCTGGGTGACTCAACGGGTCAAGCCTCTGCCTTCGGCTCTGGTCATAATCTCAGGGTCCTGGGATCGAGCCCCGCATTGGGCTCTCTGCTCAGCAGGGAGACTGCTTCCCCCTCTCTCTCTGCCTGCCTCTCTGCCTACTTGTGATTTCTGTCAAACAAATAAATAAATAAAATCTTAAAAAAAAAAAAAAGAATCTTCTTTGTCAGGCAATGATACATGCTGGAGAGTCCAGGGTGAATGACACTTGTTTTCTTTCCTGAGAGAGCTCAGTCTTGTGTGTGAGAAAATACATATATATGTCATGTAAAGGAAAGTGAGGTAATTTGATCACAGGTGGGATCCAGAAAAAAATCATGAATGGAGCTTTTCAAAGATAAGCTGTTTTCCTGCTACTTTAATTCTCTCCTGTGTTGTGTTAGGCCCTTAGGATTATGGCCAAAAGGACACTGCCATTAAGAAGCACTGGGTGGGAATTCTAGCTGAACCCCTTAAAAGAAGTGAGACCTTGAACAGAAACTTAACTCATCCAAGTGTGGCTTTCTCCTCAGTAGAATGGGGATAATGAGATTACCTACATAATGAGACAACTATAAGGATTAAACAAGAAATGTCGTGTGAAGATAGCACAGGTATTGATAATAGTGTATAAAAAAGGTGGTCTCTTACTATACTTTTAAAAAAGATTTTATTTATATATTTGAGAGAGAGAGAGTGCAGGTGCGGGGAGGAGCAGAGGGAGAGAGACAAGCAAGCACCCTCCATGCTGAGTGCAGAGCCAGCCACGGGGCTGTATCTCACAACCCTGAGATCATGACCTGAGCCGAAATCAAGAGTCAGATGCTTAACCAACTGAGCCACCCAGGAACCCCTTTTACAGTTTTGTTTGTTTCTTTGTTTGTTTTTGTTTTTAACAAAAGGGAGAAAACAGACAATAAATTGGGTTAGGGTTATTCTATTACTAAACTATCCTCTTTTATTACAAATATTACAAAAAATTCCCACGGTTGGTAATATCAGATTGTCATTCCATACTTGATCATTTTTTCCCCTTCCCTGATTATTTTTTTTAAGAAACAAAATATAATAAAACATTTTCTACTTTTGGTAAAAGTGACAGGTTTAATATTTTCAGTTGGCTGAGATGCCTTCTTGAGCTTAGTGACTTCCTCACCTCTGTCATGAACCTGAGGAGAAAAAGAGATAGGAGTATTGAGAGGATTCAGAGTGAGAAAGAAATCTGTTGAAATATGAAGGAAAGTTATTTAAATCTATGAAAGATTTATGTTTGATTATGCAAGTTATCCTTTCGTTCATCATTTTAAGAGAGAACTGCTTGCTGTATGTGTCATTAATCTAGTGGTCATGGAATCATTAGTTATCTTGGTCACAGAAAGTTTGAGCAGAATTGATCTTTGTGTTGTAGTGGTTGGTACTTGTAGACCTAAACCATCAGTTATGTAGTAGAATATCAAAGCCATTCCCCATAACCAGTGGGATACAGACTGAGAAATAATTATTTTCAGATGTGAAAGTATGTTTCCAATCTCCAGGGAGGTGTACTAGTTTCACATTCTGCAAATGCCATCCAAGTGAGTATGTTCTGGAAGTATATTCAGAACTATAAAGCAGGAGATTATGAACTGCAGAGTGAGCAGAGTCATGTAGAGCAATGGCTCCATTCTTGGCTTCTGAACACTGTATATTCCTGGGCCCCATGGAGATCTGTTCAGTCAGGATTTTTTAAAGTGGGGCCTGAGGTCTTTGTTTTGAATAGGCTCCCCAGTTGATTCTGACAAGTCATATAGATTTGGGAATCATACTTATGGATTGGAAAATTAACCCTCCTATGATTAAATCAGCCTGCATTTCTTGTTGTCCATTTGATATCTCTACCTGGATGTTCTCCCTAAGTTGCAAAATTGACACAGGCTAAAGAAACATCTACACTCCTGACCTCCACACCCCTCCTTCCTCCATTCACTTCAACTTCTAGTTGTTATTAGCTTGATTTTTCTCCCATTACCCAGGCTCAAAATACCAGTTCCCTTCGAATGGTTTTCTGCTACTTTTTTCCCCCCTCATACCACTTTATCACCATGTGGTTTTTTTATTTTTCTGATCTATCCTTGTCCCTTCTCATTACCACTGTCCCTGTCTGTGTTTTCAGGAACTCTTAGCTGGGATTTTGCAGTCTCTGATTGTGATGGGTTCAGTCTTCCCTACAATTTTATATAAATATGAAGTCCATTTTCTTGTGTACTGATACTGTGAATTAACTTTAGAATTAAGGCTTTAGACTAGCTTTCTAGCCTTTCCACAGATTATCACAATTTTATCTCTTACAGGTATCACAGCTTTGGCCATAATTGATGATTGACATTTTTTTCACCCTGCCTCACCTTCCTCATGTACCCACATTATTTCTTCTGGGAATGGCATCCTCCTGTGTGGGGTCTTGCTGTGTTGCTTTCCTGCTGTTCGTCATGACCTAGCTCAAGTGTCGGGTACTTGAGGAAGGCTTCCTGGTCCCTCCTTTACCAGAGGTGCCTTCAGCTGCCTCTGAATCCTCTGTGGCATGTTACAGTTCATTGATTATTGGCTTATCCTTATTATTGGACATTAAGCTCCCTGAGAACTGAGGTTTACTTATCTTGATAACCCCGCAGCATTTAGTAAAGAACCTCAGTCATTGTAGATGAGACAATAACTATTTGTCGAATTCTTTAGAATTGAAATTACCTGGAAAACACCTCATTGCTGCAAAGAATAAGAATTAAAACCTCTTACTACCTTTTCCTAACTCAGTAATGAACCCAATCGGTACTCAAATAGAGCATTTTATTTTGGAATTCAAGGGGGACATTGGTTATGTGACCATTATAGAATAGTTGCAAACATTTCAGTGAGGCAGCTGGAAAGACTAAAAGAAGGTTCTTGATACTGTTTTTATAGGTTGCTTTAAATTACCTTTGGATTTGAAAGTATTAAATGTGGAAAAGCTAAAATTACGCTAGTTGACCATTGATGAATTTAGCTAAATTGGACTTTATGTCAAAGAGAATTCTGAGCATTTAGGGAAGATAATAAAATCCATATTCTAGTTGTGTGCAGTATAGGGGCCCTTGTGCACCCTAATTACCCCCTTAATTTAAGTCCTCTCTCCTCTGTGGAAGTGGGTGTGTTTCCTCTAAGAATGTGGCCAGCTGTCAGCCTGAAGAGAAACCAGGTTGAGTGTATAGGTGGCTAATTTGTCAGTGATTGACGGGTCTGGATTAAGAGGTGCTGATTGTGTCTATACTAAGCTGGAAGCTCTGCAAGGAGCCTGCTCTGCTTTCCTGGGCAAGTTACTTGTCAGTATTGTTTTCTAGTGTTTTAGAGGCAAGAATTGAATTTGCTGATTCTGAAATGAGAGTGCTGGTTTAAATCTATAATTTTCTGCTCTTTAGTAATTGACAATATTGAAAACATTTTTAAGTGACAAAGGGGTTGCCTTTGAATAAAGGAATTTCAGCTTGAAAACTATTACTTTTCTCTCCTAATATGGATGCCATTTTATATTATCTACTATAATGAAAGAAAGATAGATAAAAGTTACAGCCCAGGATTCAAATCTTCACTATTTTACTTGCTTGACATGTTATTCTAGGCAAAACCTTCTTAACTTCATTTAAACCTTAATGTTCTCTTCTGAAAAATGGAAATAGTGATGGTGCTGTTCTCCTAGGCTTGTGGGTGGATTACATGAAATGATGGACTGCAAGCAATTAGCACTGTATCTCTCATGATATGAGTATTTTCATCGTGGAAGACTGTGAGGCATTTTTGTGCTCCTTCCATTTTGTATTTTGTCTAAGAGCTTGGTACCTCTCCAACGAGTAGCTTAGGTCTACTTGGATGTAAGTCAATCTTGTGGTTGTGACTAATGGGGCCACAGGTAAATCAAATCCAGAAAAGTGCAAATGCTTGTTAGGTGATGAATAAAAGAATGAAACTTGTTTCCCAGCAAGTTATAGGTCTTGCTGCTCTCTGTGACTTTGTTCCAGACCAGTAGGGTGGGAGCTGAAGCAGAATCTGAAGGTCTGTGTACAGGTCTGTCCTTGGCCTGTGTCAGGAGTGCTTTACCAACTGGAGGCACCTGCTCTCCTGCCCCAGTGCAGAAATGACCAGCTGAAACCAACGTACCTGTTCCTTTTGTGAACTTGACTTGTGAATGAAGAACATCTCAGGTCTTAAATGATGCCATTACAAAAATCAATAAAGCAGACACGATATGTAGTAAGATATAAAGTGTGATTACCTAAAGTGCAAGAATACTTCAGGATATTTTAATGATCTGGCAATGTTTTTAAAGCATTGTTTTTTAACATAGAGTATCACTAATGGTTAATAGTAGACTTCACTTTTAGTTGAAAGTATCAAATTTATCACATATATAACATTATATATAAAAATTATACACAGGCACATACATTTCTTTGTGAAATGTGGCAGATACTTAAGTAAAGACTTTTTTAGGCGCCCATTTGCTTTAGAACACCAGCAACTAGTGAATATTAGTACATAGCCACTAGTGATTGAAGTTCTACACCTTGATTAGTCAGATCTTGATAAGTGAATGTATGTAGGCGGTTGTGAGGCTTCTAGTCCTTGCCTGATGGAATGGATTTTTTTTTTTCTTGAAATTAGTGAGCAAAATTAAACAATGGTCTTTACTGTGTAGACTGGTCTTAGAGTAAATGCTTGAAGGCAGCTGGAGGGGACACCAAATGTAGAGCAGAAGTTTTTCTAGAATGTTTATTATAGGAAGGCTAGCTAGCACATTGCTTCTGCAGAAGTAACTGTTGGGGTTTGTTATAGATCCCCTCCATCCAGGTTCTTCTAGATATTCAGATGTTTTAATGGAAATCTTTAAATAGTGCCCCTGGCTTTATTTTAGAAATCAGCTGAGTAGGTAGACCTATGCCAGGATCCATTAATTGGCACTTTAGGTATTTTTAGGGATGGGCTCAGTCCTACATTGCAGTAACATAAACAAGTGATTTTTGAATTGCTGTGCAAATAACATTCTAATAACATGGTAAATGAAAACATTACAATGGTCCCCTAAATTTCAAGAATGAATAGCTTTCATTTTCCTATATTCTTTTAAAATTTTGTCCCTAGGCACTTGGTCTTCATGGTGAAGTACATTGGTTCTCAGTGCCAATTTGGCTGTGTTAGAACCACACTGGCGGCTTCGATAATGGTAGCTTTGGTGATTTGAAGCCTAGGCAAGTTTGAGAATTATTTGTAAGCATATAACATTGCATTTAATAGAATAAAGTTTTAACAAACGTACAGTAATTATTTTTTGACAGAGATTTACTAAATATATCTAGTTCTCAGTTTTCTCATTTGAAACGTGGGGATAATAACAATATAGAGAGTTTTGGGGAGACAGTAGGTTGGTTGAACAGGAGTGGCAAGAATGCGAGCATATGTGGTATACTCCATGCTTCAGGATCTGCTCATTATGTAGATGTTGGCCAATGTGTTTTGAATGTACTTTATTTTTAATCACAAGCCAGTGAAGTCCAAGGAAATTGAGTTATATATTTAATAGGAATAACATCATCATGGCCCCAATTCTCTAAAAATGACCCTAGAGTGGCAGCTGGAATTTTCTGCTGAGGCACTGATTATTTCTTGGGGGAAATCCTAAATATCATTACTACTGATCTGGGAAGTGGGTGAAGAAACTTGCACGTAGGGTGGAAGAACACCAGCAGGAGAGACAGTACAAATATTTATAGTTAAGTTGTGGAAATGCCTAAAGTGACTGAGAACTGAGGCTTACTTATTGTCTCCAGACACTCGTTGAAGATGTAGTTTAATTCTGATGGGTCCTAAAGATGATATCTGAATGGACACTTATTTGGAAGTAATGTGAAGAATATACAATTATAAGTGTAATATTTTCAGGAACAGATGATACATACAAATTTGCACACTTCACTGCTTAGCTGAGTGCTGAGCGTTTTTTGGAACCCAGGAAAAACCTTAAGACAGGCCTGAGTTCAGATTAGGTTTTTGCCTTGTGGCCTTGACCAGTAACCCCATAGAACGTGAGGTCTGAGAAAGCAGGGATCTTGTCTCTTTCTTTCATTGCTGCAGCTCCAGTGCTAAGAATAGTAGCCGGTACAGACACTCAAGTAAATGGTTCTAGAGTGTGCTAAGTGCTGTGCAAAGGAAAGCATGGACATGCTGAAGCAGTATCATAGTCTAAT
Organism: Martes martes; assembly: GCF_963455335.1. NCBI lineage: Eukaryota > Metazoa > Chordata > Mammalia > Carnivora > Mustelidae > Martes > Martes martes. The sequence continues at coordinate 125,046,440 of NC_137893.1, read as the reverse complement.
CTGCTCACGGTTGTGCCAGTTCACAATGGGATAAGCACAGAAAGAGAGTGACTCATAGTAATGTGATAGAGAAAATTTTTGACCATTGACACTATTAATAATTAAAATTTTAAACTTCTGTTTTGTATGATTTTTTAAAATTCCATTTTAAAAAGAAAATAATTTTTACTGTATTTGACAAAAGAATAGTTACATGGTAGGGGCAACTGGGTGGCTCAGTCAGTTAAGTCAACTGCTGTCAGCTGCCTTTAGTTTGGGTCATGATCCCAGGGTCCTGGGATCGAGTTCCGCAGTGGGCTCTCTGCTCCTCTGCTCAGTGGGGAGTCTGCTTCTCCCTCTCCCTCTGCCTGCTGCTCCCCCTGCTTGTGCTTTCTCTCTATCTCAAATAAATAAAATCTTTGAAAAAAAAAAAAAGAATAGTTACATGATAAATCAGACATTTAAAAAACAAAAACAAAACCAAAAACCTCCTTTCCTCACACTTAGTTTGAGAAGCACTGTGCTGGAGACTTAACAAGGTGGTTTAGATCAGGGATGGCTTCTTTGAAAATGAGATTTGTGTTGAATTCTAAAGATATTGGAGAACATCCTTATAGACAGAACAAATAGAAATGCAAAGGCCTCAAGGTGCGACAAGCCCAGGAGCATAATGACTTAGAGTGATGAGAGGGTAGTTAAGAGGTGGGAAAGGGTCAGATCCTCTCAGGGCTTCTTGACTTTGATATTAAAGTTGGGTTTTATTCTGAGTGCCAATTGTTGGATGGTTTTTGTCAAGAAAGTGTTGTGAACTCGCTTATGGTTCATTATCACTTTTGCAACATGGATTATGGTGGTCAAGCATGGAAAAGAATGTACCAGTTAGAAGTCTGGTATAGTAGTCTAGGTAAGAGGAAATCATGGGTTGGGTAGGAGTACTGGCAAGGGAGATGGAGAAAAGTAGATTAGTCTGTGTGATATTTTGAAGTTGAACTGATAGGATTTGTTGATGGATTAGATTTGGGGAGTGAAAAGAAGAGGAGGAGTCAAGGATGAATCCAGTGTTTTTCTTGATCATTTGGATGAATAGAGAGATTCCACTTATTGAATGGAAACACTTTTTTGAAGGTAAGTGTGGGTGGGAATTAAGAAATGAGAAGTGATATGTACCTTTTTTATGAATCCTTTTAAGAGTGGGATTTCAGGGTGCCTGTGTGGCTCAGTTGGTTAATCATCTGCCTTTGGCTCAAGTCATGATCTCAGGGTCTTGGGCTCCTTGCTCAGCGGGAAGTGTGCATCTCCCTCTGCCCTCCCACCCACTGTTCATGCGTGCGTGCTCTCTGTCTCTGTCTCTCTCTCTCTCTCACACACAAAAAAAAAATAAAAAAAAAATAAAAAAAATAAAAGTGAAATTTTATAGATCTGTCTTATGTAGTATTGTTATACATGTCTTGGGAAGGAAATACCTAATGAAGTTTGCTTGTTGGAGTCTATTGATTCTTACTATGGTCTAAAAACATTGGAGAAAGAAATCTTTTTGTTTGTCAAATATTTTGGAAATCTCAGAAAAATTCTTAGGATCCTATTACTGGGAGGATTTGTCCACACTGTCTTTTATTTATTCCAAAGTAGCATCCTGCCCTCTATTTTTTTAATTGGCATTTGTTTATGTTTATATTTATAAGGAACAAATTACTCAGGTAGTGAAGTCTAGATACTGTGAACAGTCATATAGCTTTATCATGCAGTTGTCTTTTTTTAAGGCAATGAGAAAAAAGTGAAAAAATTCAACTTTCACGTTAGCTTTTGAGTCCTGAACTTTATTTGCCAAGCCATGTTTGTGTTTGCTAATACTTTTTTTTCTTTGAAAATTTAAATGACAAAAAGATCAAGATTTATTACCAAATTTGGGGGTACTGTACTGGACCTAGCCCCTGGCCGAGAGAACAACTGAGAAAATAGATTAGTTCTGCTGTATACCTTTCTGCAGCATTAGAGTCTCTCCAGAAAGATCCAGGTGTTTTTTATTTGGTCTGTGCTCTGTAAGGTGAGATTCTGACATTATTCTTCTTTTATTTCCCTGAGAGAGTTCCTTTGATATTTTGAAATAGGCCTTGACGTTGCCCAACCTCTGGCATCTCTGCCTCTGCTGGTTGCCAGTTTTGCCAATTCTTTGGCTTGCATTGATTCAATCCTGCACCTCTCAGCAGTTCTGAAGTGCCCTGGTTGCTATCATTCAGACCACAGAATGAGAGCAATTGCTTAATCTATCTGCATTTAACCTCTATTTCATGATTGGGCCTTGTCAAGAAACTGCCGCTGTTGTATCACATCTTTCAGTATGATCAGATGGGTGTATCACCTTAAACTCCATTTCTGTTTTTAAAGTAAGAATTTAATTTATTTACTTTGGCATTTAATCAATTTCAAAATAGCCTTGAATTAAGGAAAGAAATATATATGTCTTTTTTTTTTTTTTGCATAACCATTTTGTACTCTCTGTGGACCTTGATACTGCAATTTCTTGAAATCAAGATTTAAAGATCCTTTAAATTTCTTATGAAGACCAACTGCCTCTTTTTACAAATGAGTTATCTTGGATTTTAAGTTCGAGTTGTTCAGTTTTCTATGTGTACTGTGGTGGTTTGCATTTCTTATCTCTGGGATTAGATTTTTCTATATGTAGTCATGGTATAGATTATCTTTTAACAAAGATTATATTTCCAAGGATATGTTTTGCCACAGAATATCATTGTCTGTCAGGGTCGGGGGAGGTCAGGGCATATGAATGTTCAGACATTGGAAAGGGGAATTATAGGAAAATTCTGTTAAATCTTGACTTACAGAGCCAGCTGTGCTTTTGTCCCAGTCATTGTCCAGAGTTATTCCTCATAGCCATACTCCAAACCCATTTCCTGATCCCTTTCAGCAAAATATCTTTTTCCTAGTTCATTGAGATCAAGCCTATTTTTAAGCAAATCACACTTCATCCCTTTAAAGTCTTACTGTAGTTTCATGGTCCCTCTCCTCTGGTCTCGGAAGAGGAAGACATGCCTCTTCTTTACCAAGCCTGGCTCTACTAGCTGTCTTATTTCTACCAAATACTGCTCTTTCTGAGTCTAGCTCCATTTATTTTGTACTCTTTCCTGTTGCTGTTTTCCCCAGCTGCCTACAAGCTTTCTGAGATTGTCCATCTTCTAAAATAAAATCTCTTCTTTCGACCTCCTACCTGCTTATGTTGCTTTTCTGCTCCTCTGATTACCTTGAGGGCCATACCTTTTTAAGATAACCCGTTTGTGCTTCACCTTTCACCTGGCCATCCCTTACTCCTGAACCCTGAAGTACTAATAGCCTGTGCACAGAGCTGCATGGAGCCCTAGTGCTGGGTGGTACCAGTTCTGGGGAAGGGACTTTGGCAACTGCTTCCAGGCCATCTCCCACTTTACTTCCTAGGTTGGAGGAGGTGGACTTCTGAGGAGGGAGGGTAAGAGAAGCAGGATTTCCTTAGGAAATCTCTTCTACCCATCTTGCCTCCATTGTACTCTCAATGTCACCTCTCCCCATCCTAAACCAGGCAGATCAGGGTTGTCTCTGTACCTAGCCCTAAGGTAAGTCATTATATGATTTCTGTGAATGTTCCCCTATTTCCTCCCTGGTCTATTCTTTATTATGCCATACCCTCATTTCCTCTAAACTAAGTTGTTCTACCTGACAGTCTGTTAGGAACTTCATGGTTTAATATTTGCCCCCACTTCATGAAGGCTTGTACCCATTTCACGGATGAAGTATAGAAAAGTGAGATGACTTAGCTGAAATCACACAGCTAGTACAAGCCCAAACTTCCGACTTCAAGGTCTGTTGTTCACCATTGTTGGATTACCTTATTGTAGCTTTATAGTGTTTAAAATTCTTTTTTTATTTTTTAATTTTTAAAATTTTAATACAGTTTGAGTGAGTGTGCCAGGTTCATTTCAGCTCCTTCACTGCCAAACCTGGGACTGCTTTCAGTGTCTCTGCCTTCTCTTTGTCTGTGAAGATCAAGCTATAAAAGGTATCTGCTGCATCAAACTTACTTCAGATATCCTTCTTTTTCTTGATCTTGATGGATTTAGCATCCTTTCACCTGGCTGTGAGCAGGAAGTCCTTGATTTTGTCAATTTTGCAAGGCATGGCTGGCTATGAGGGGCACTGGGAGCATGTGGCTGGAAGAAGGGAGGATGGAAAACCTAAATTTTAGCTAAAACCTAAAATTCTTTTGATGTGAGATAAAATTACAAACAGAAAGTTTGGATAATATGCTTAGGAAAACTGTCAATATATAATTTGTGAACAAATGTAGTGAATCAGAATCTTCTGTTTTGATACTTTTTGCTAATTAGCAAAAGTAAAATTTTATCCTGGGTGGCTGATATGGGGTGGTAGTAGCTGGGGAGGCCTGTGACACAGGATTCAAAAGTTGCTAATGTCACATTTTGCCTGGAGTCCTATCTATTGTCTTCAGCTGCTTAAGGACAGGTGGAAGCATCTTTGCTGCAAGGTACTTTTGTATGATTGTTATGTAATCGTTATGTACACAGGCAGCTTGGTAGGAACATGGCTGTTGCTTCTGTTTCCTCATCTGTAAAATGGGGTATAGATGGGACTGCCCTGTTTGATGGAGAGAATAGTTCTACAAACCTTACAGTGTTGTTCATACGGACTTGTGAGGTGAATATAAAGTGCTTAGGACACATTTTAAGGGCTCTATAAGTTTTAGATGGCTCTATAAGTTTTAGATAATACTTTATCTTAGTCCTTAAAGTGTGTCCTTAAAATGTGTCCTAAGCACTTTATACTAAACAAACTGACAAACTGAGGGTTTTAGGAGGGAGGAGGATGGGGAGGTGGGTGAGCCTGGTGATGGGTATTAAGGAGGGCATGGATTACATGGAGCACTGGGTATTATACACAAACAACGAATCATGGAACACTACATCAAAAACTAATGATGTACTGTACTGATGACTAACATAATACAATAAAAAAATGAAAAAAAATTTAATCATTACTATTATTGTTAATAGAGACTGTTATTGGATATTTTGTTTACGGCCTTTTGAGGGCAGAGTGCCTGTGTGTGTTAAAAAAACAAAACAAAACAAAATTCATTTCTCAGGAGCATCTATTTCATTTCTCAGGAGATCTATTCCTTCAGGGTTGGGTAATTACTGTGTGAGTGTGATAAGAAGGTTGCTTAGAGTAGGCAGTTCATTAAGGGAAAAAATGCAGCTGGTGTCTCCAGGTTTTCATGGAGCTGTCGTGTGGTAATGTTTCCCTCTGTTTTTTTTCTGTCCATGCTGATTCCTTCAGGAATATTTGCGGAGGAGTGGATCTGATGTCTCTTGTTTAACATTCTTTATATGGAAACCTATCTTCTTCCTGAAGGCCAAGGTGGCGCATCTCTATGGCAAAGAATTTTCTCTTTGTGAACACAGTGCTTTGGTTTAGTTCTCCCAAGCTCAGAAACCATGTTTTTGTTATTCTTAAACTGTTTAAATTTGCTGAGCCTTTCTAAAGGTTAATAATATTTTAGTCACCCTAAGTGTACTGCACTAATACTATTTAAGATGTGATGTTCTCTTTTTGAGTTCATGCTCTTTAAATTAACATCTGTTAATAAGTAAAACATATTTTTTAAGAAGCAAAAATGCAGTTATTTTTCACGTTTCTAAATCTGGCCAACCATGGGAATGCTGGGGGAGGTCTTTGAAATGATTATATTGTGTTGTGTTTCACATTACTAGCCCCCAGGTGACTGTGATAATGAATCAGATGCCCTGGTGTGGTAGAGTTGAATGGCGAGAAATTTCTCTGTTTACAAAAAAGGACTTTTATGGGATGGATAGTATATTTGTTCATAGTTTTTGAGATTTGAGAACTCTGAGCCTTCATATGTAAACACAGAAACTTGTACACAGAAGATGCTCAGTAAGTACTTTTTGAATAAATGAGTATCCAAGGTCACATGACTAATTAGTATTAGCTGGGAGCCTATAATTTGTCTATAACCTGATACTAAGCCTCATAGTTCTATTTCATAATTATAATTTATTGAGCTCTGGGGTTGGAATCCGAGCTTGTACCTTTGCTAATTATATGGTCTTTGGCCCTCATGGAACTCAGCTGGCTCTGAGGTAAATCAGAGATGCCAACCTGTCCTCTTTGGTGTTTAGGTTGACAGGAAGTATTACCTAGTTCACACACTCAGGTACTTGAGGAATGGTAGCTATTCCTAAAACTAAACTAATGAAATGTTAGCCTAATACTCAGCAGATGTGGAAAGTGTCCATTTTATAATCGAATACAGGGGTTGTTTCCCTACTGCTACTGTAATAGTTCACAAACCTAGATATTTTCCTTTATTCTTGATTATTAGAACTATTAGCAACCACCAACCTTTATAGGCAATCAAGTCAATTCATTTTCCCAATGTAACTGATATAAAATAGAACTTCTTGCTTGCACTACTTGTCAGTGTAGATGCAGTTTATGTTAGAATTAAAGTACTTATACTAAGAAGAATTGGATGCATATTGAACTTTTTTTCTGTGTCCTCAGTGTTTACTTTTTGAACCCTTCTAAACTTGTGACTTTTCCTGCCTTCCTGCTCTCTTTACCTCTATGCCCTATAAAAACATGGAAGCATCTGGTATTAGTTATATTTTATCAACCCATCAGCTGGGTGCAGGTGGCCTAAAACTGGTTCATTTTGAAGTGTGTTATCTTAAACTATGGACTTTAATTTCTTACTGTAAATGAAAAATTTCCATTCCCTTCCCCCACCCACTTTCTGGGGGAAGAAACTGTAGGTATCAGTAAGTGAACAGGAAGATTTTTGGTTGTTTGTCTACTATTGAAAGGCTTTAAGGTTATACATGTTCTTTGGAGTGTACCTGATTTTATTTCCTAAATGTTTATAAGTGGTAGTCCTGTTATTTTTAAACTTAACCTGTAATGGCAGATTTTTTTTTTTTGTTCTTTGTATTACTTAGTATAGTATTTTAAAATTTCTAATACTTTTTATTGTTTAAAATTTTATCGCTTTGGAAACTGAGACTATGGCTTTGTGTCATTTTTACTTAAGAACTTTCTGAGGTTTTCTTTGTGTCCTGATGCATCATAATTTTTAATAAAAGTTCCACTGATGCTTAAAAGGAAGATGTATTTTTTAATAGGTGAGTTAAAGTCTGATACAAATCCATTAACTTTATCAGTTATGTTATTCTAATCCTCTGTGCTTTGTCATTTTTTCCTACAGAATACATTAGGTTGAGAGGTGTGTGCTCTTTTAATGGTGTTAGATTTTGTAGGCTCAACTTCCCTTGCACTTGTAATAAATTTTGCTTCTTACTCTTTTCATTCTTTTTATTTTTTTCAATGCAATGATATTTTACGCATAGAAATTCATGACTGATCTTAATCACTGTTCTGCTCAGTGCTTTTGCCTTGAAATCTACTTTGTCTTATGTTAATAATGCCATTCCCTCTTTCTTCTATTTATTTTTATTTATTAATTTTTTTCTTATGTAATCTCTGGACCCAATGTGGGGCCAGACCTCATGACCCTGAGATCAAGAGCCACATGCTCTGCTGACTGTGCCAGCCAGGCACCCTCTTTTATTTTTATCTGCTTGAAGTATACCTGATCTGGTTATTTTGACAGGTAGTACTATTTTTTTTCCCTTATTTTTTTCCCCTAATCTGAGAGATTTTATCTTTAGTGGAGAGGAATTAAATTCATTTATAATGATCATCATAACAGATAAGTTTGGACTTATTTCTGCCTTCTTTTTTTTTTTAATTTTTAATATATTCTTGCCTTGCATGGGGGTTGGAAGACTTGTTTTTGTTGTATATACTGTCTTTTCTTTGGTGTCTTCTACAGTATAGAATCTATTTTTACTTCACTTTTGCCCTTCACTGCTTTTAGTGGGCATTTAAGTGCTCTTTTTGCAATTTTAGTTTCCCTCCTTATTTCATTCATCTTCTTTTTTACTTTATCCCATTTTCCCCTTAGCTTCTTTATGGCTTTTGTACCTTTTTCATAAAAGTCTTGTTGCATTCTAATGAGAATATTAAAGAGTTTTTCAGTACTTTCCATTGACTCCTCTGGTAGGTTGTTTTAGATGCTGTATTTCTGAGTCTTAGGGTGATGATCATATTTTCCTTTCCTGTGCTAGTCATCTCCCTCCCCCCCACCCATTGTGGGAGCATTGTTTCATTAGTTTTATTAATTTTTTCATTAACCCAATGCATTTACTGAGTGCCTGATGGAAATGCAGAGATAAATTAGACTCTTTTCTGAGTTAAAGCCTGGATTTTGGTCTTTCTCAATCCAGTTATTTCCATCTGTTTTCTTACATGTCTGCCATTTTCTGGCATTTGTTGTCTGTCTAACTAGTTGTAAGTTTTTGTCATTTTCTATTATCTTCAGAGATGATGGAAACCTGGGGGACTGTGTCTTTGGGACCACATTTTGTACCTGAAGGGATGAGACATCCCTGAAAAGACAGTAGACATGTGTGGTGTGTTGTGAAAGAAAACTGGATTAATCCTTTCAGGCTAATTTCAGTGGGTTGTTGGTCCGTCCAGTCCTTGGTCCTTTTCCTGGAGAGGACGAAATGGATCAGCATTAGCTGTTGTAGTCTAACCTGGTTGCTGTTGGGGGACCAGGGAGTCTGTGTGTGCTTTTGGTGCAGGTATTTCCTAGTACCTAAAGCCTGCTTGCTCTCAAGTGTGGAAACTCTAAGCTGGTGTTTCTTCTACATCTGTGTTAAAGTGACTAGATAAGATGGTTATAATCCACATAACTAGGCCTAAACCCACAGAAAGAATCTTGGGAAGTGGGAGGGCCTATACTATGTATTTTTAACAAGCATCCTAGATCTTTTTATCTTTTCATAATGGAAGTTATGGAAACATAAAAATAGAACAGCATTATAAACTCCTCTTACCCATCATCTATGTAGCTTCGTTATTTATCACTGTGTGGCTAATCTTATTTCATCTATATTGACTCCTATTTCTTTATCCCGATAATTTTGAAAATAATCTCAGGTATTATGTCATTTATTTCATTTGTAAATACTACAATATATATCTCTAAAAGATAATCGCTCTGAAAAAAAAGCCCAATATCATTTATCATGCGTAAAAAATTAAAAACTAAACATTAAACAATTAAAAAGAATAAAAATTCCTTAATATTATCAAATATCCAGTCAGTGTTTGCATTTTTCTAATTATCTCTATCTCTGTGACAGCTTTTTGAATTTTGTGTCTAAATAAGGTCTGTGCACTGAGATTGGTTTTCCCTCCATTTCTATTTGTTTGTTGTTTCATTTCTTGGGGATTTTGTTGTTATCGCAGAAATCAGATCTATTGTCTTAGAGGGTTTTTGACATCTGGATTTCACTGATTGTGGACCTACAGTGTCATCTAACATGTTCCTGTATTTCCTATACATTGGTAGTTAAACCTAGGTGCTTGATCAGATTTGGGTTCTTTTTGCCCCCCTGGAAATTTCAAAGGTAGTGTTTTATACTAATATCAGAAAGGTATGTAATATTTAGTCTTTTCTCTTTGTGTCATTTTTTTCAGCCATTGATGTTCATTGTCTAAATTTATTCATTAAGTGTTACAAATGGATATTCTAGTTCTGTTACTCCTTGCTCGATTAGCTATAATTCTTTTCTAAAAACAAAAAAGAACTTACCCTTATCAACTATGGTTATTCTAAATCACAGATCACATATGAAGGATAGAATAATGGCTTGATTCTTTACTTACAAGCTTTCAAATTAAGGAGGTGGTTTCATAGTGTGTTAGTTTGCTAGAGCTGTTATAACAAATAACACAGATTAAGTGGCCTAAGCAACAAAAATTTATTGTCTCACAATTCTGGGGACTAGAGGTTTGAGATCAAGGTGTTGGCAGGGTTAATTTCATTCTGAGGATTCTCTCCTTGGCTTTTAGATGGCTGTTTTTTCTTTTTGTCTTTATATAGTTGTCCCTTGGTCTGTGTTTATTCCCTAATGCCTTCTTATAAGACACCAGTCATATTGGGTTAAGACTCCCCATATGCCATCGTTTAACTTTAATTACCTTTCTAAAGACTCTGTCTCCAAATACAGACACAATTCTGGGATACTGGGCTTCAGTGTATGAATGCTGAGGGGAACACAGTTCATCCCTTTAACACCTACCATCCTGTAAATGTGGAATTTTTAAAAAAGTATCATAATGAATATATTTTTAAAGTACTATAATGAATACATTTTATATGTTTCAGTCCATTGCAGTTATCATCAGTAATACTCAAATTTGGCCTCTTGAAAGCCTGAGCAAGACTCAGGTTGCTCCTTAGATATGATCCTAGTATCCTTGGTTAGCTTTCTGGCTTTCTTGCATTCTTTTAGAACAAAATGTGTTGGGATTTTTTACTGCTGTAGACTTACAAGGGTGTTTCTGGGAGTCCTGGTTTCTTTTAATGGGTTATAGTGCCAGATGATTCTAAGTGCAGTAATCTTTGGAATCTCATGACTTGGCCTTTTTAATCACTACAGTGTGGGAGGAACTATAGTATAGTGGTTAAGAGTTAAGGCTCAGAGAGTCCTATTGCTCAGATGCAACCTGGCTCCATTACTTACCAGTATTACTTACTTGACTCTAGGCAAGGTACATAGTTCTCTGGGTCTTAATTTCATCATCATACTCATTTAATCATCTACTCTAAAGCTCCACAGAGACAAGGATTTTCCCTGTATTTTTCACAGCTCTATCTTCAGTACCTCAAACAGTATCTGGTACATAATTGGCACTTGATCAACATTTGTTCCATGTATATACCTATGAAATGAAAATAGTAGGAGTACTTTCCTTATAGGATAATGGGATACTTAGGGGATAATATTTATAAAATCCTTATTGTTGTCAAGAACTGTGAAAGGTTCCATTTGCAAACCAACAAGTTACCTTGCCAGTTTCATGGGTACTGGCAGAAGACATAAGACTCTTGGGCTTTATTACTCATGGCAATAGCGGTAACCAAAGTGTCACATTTTCTTGCTCTCATTTCCTGGGCCCCAGTTTTTAACAGGGCAATATGAAGATGGCAAGGTGATATCTGCCTATGCAGTGGGCTATGTTACAGGAGAGAAACCCCGATTTTAGGGAACCTGAATCTTTTATGATGGACAGTAAACAAACTTGTTCTGGAAGAAGACACTTTATGTTCTTAAGCTGTTCACTATACAGACATCCTTGAAAAGAAAGAGGACTTTTGAATATCTCTGCTTATAAGATGTGCAGAAATGTGGGAGACCCGTGGACAGTTGTTTTTCAACAAATAGCATTGATAGATGTAGTCAGTATAATTTATCGTGATAATATCGTGATAATATTGATGATGATTACCTTCTCTCATTTCCCTTAACCTGAGCCTTATTTAATCCTTGTTTCCCAACAAATGGCATTGCTATGTGTAGTCAGTAAATACTGGTCATGGTGATATTGCTGATGATTTCTTTATGCTCATTTCCCAACCTGAACACAGGGTTTCTCCTTGCCATCTTAACCTAATCCTTATTTAATCTTTGTTTCCCAACAAATAGCATTGATATAGGTAGGTAGTATATACTGGTCATGATGATATTGCTGATGATTACCTTATGTTCATTTCCCAACTTGAACATAAGCTTTCTTCTTGCTGCCTTATTTAATCCTTATTTAATCCTTGTATTTCTCCTTTTATTGCAAGACTCTGGGAAGGGTATTTTGTGACTTATAATACATTCACTGTAATTTTATTTGTTAATTTTGATTGCTTATTTTAAGCTGTTTTTTGTTTTGTTTTGTTTTGTTGTTGTGTTTTTAAAAATTGTGGCCCTTTGCTTTATAGTAATCCTCTCTGTATTATATTTTTGGTCTTGTTTGGGTGTGGCTGAGCATGTTCTTTCTGCATACCTACCTTACTTTCCTTTTTACAAGGTTGTAGTGGAATTTATCTGATTGGTAGATTGTGTTAGAAATGTCATTTTATCTTGCCAGAGGGACTCCATACTGAACAAATTACTTAAATTCTTTCTCCATCCCCTCTTTCCCTTTTGTTGTTACTATCTTTTGAATGGTGTAAGAGCTCATCAGTCTTTTATTTTTAAATTAAATTAAATTTTTATTGAAGTATGGTTGATACACATTGTTACATTAGTTTCATGTATACAACATAGTGATTTGACAAGATTATACATTATGCTGTCCTTTCCACAAATGTGGCTAATATCTGTCACCATATAATAATGCTATTATAATACCACTGACTGTATTCCCTATGCTGTCTGTACCTTTTATTTCTCTGATTTATTTACTCCATAACTGGAAGCCTGTATTTTCCACTCCCCTTCATCTGTTTTGTCTAGCTGCTACCCTCCTCACTTTCCCAGCAATCATCAATGTAGTCTCTGTATTTATGGGTCTGTTTCTGCTCTTTGGTTGTTTTGTTTGGTTTTTTAGATAACACATATAAGTGAAATCACATGGCGATTGTCTTTCTCTGACCTATTTCATTTAGCATTATACCCTCTAGGTCCATTCATGTTATTGCAAATGGCAACAGCTCATCCTTTTTTTTTTTTTTTTTTAATGGCTGGGTAATATTTTTAGATTGTATGTATGTACCACATCTTCTTTGTCCATTCATCTATCCATGAACACTTGGGTTGCTTCCATGTCTTGGCTATTGTAATACCACAGTAAGCATAGGGGTGCATATACATATGTCTTTTTGAATTAGTGTCCCCCCCCACCTTTGGGTAAATACCCAGTAGTGGAATTACTGGATCCCATGGTATTTCTGTTTTTAACTTTTTGAGGACCCTCCATACTGTTCTCCATAGTGGCTATACCAATTTACATTCCCACCAACAGTGAATAAGTGCCCCTTTTTCTTTACATCCTTGCCAATACTCAAGGTTTCTTTTTTAAAGAAAAGATTTTATTTTATTTATTTGAGAGAGAGCAGAGAGAGAGAGAGAGAGCATGAGCGGTCGGAGAAGGGGCAGAGGGAGAGGGAGAAGCAGACTCCCTACTGAGCAGGGAGCCCAAGGCGGGGCTTGATCCCAGGACTCTGGGATCATGACCTGAGCCAAAGGCAGACATTTAACCAACTGAGCCACCCAGGTGTCCCATATTCGTTCTTTTTTTTTTTTTTTTTTTTAAACTCTAACCATTCTGATAGGTATAAGGTGATATCTCATTGTGATTTTCATTTGCATTTCCCTGATGATTAGTGATATTGAGCATTTTTTCCTGTGTCTTCCATCTGTATGTCTTCTTTTAAAAAATGTCAATTCGGGTACTCTGCCCACTTTTTTTTTTTTTTTTTTTTTTTAAGAGATTGATGTATTGATTGGGAGAGTATGAGTAGGGGAAGGGGTGGAGGGAGCAGGAGAGAGAAAATCCCCAGCCGACTCCGTTCTGAGCACAGGGTGGTATATGGGTCTTGATCTCACTACTGTGAGATCAAATTTCTGGCTGTATTTTCTTCCATGAAATTTTATGGATTCAGGTCTTTGATTTATTTTGAGTTTATTTTTATATAAGGTGTAACAAAGTGGTTCAGCATGTGGCTGTCTAATTTTCCCAGAACCTTTTATTTAAGAGACTGCCCTTTCCCTATTATATATTGTACATTGGCTCCTTTGTTATAGATTAATCAACCATATATTTATGGGTTTATTTCTGGGTTCTCTCTTCTGTTGTATGGATTTATGTCTGTTTTTGTTCCAGAACCATACTGTTTTGATTACTGCGGCTTTGTAGTACATCTTGAAATTTGGATTTGTGATACCTCCAGCTTTATTCTTCTTAGATTGCTTTGGCCATTTGGGGTCTTTTGTGGTTCCATACAAATTTTAGTATTATTTGTTATATTTTTGTGAAAAATGCTGTTGGTATTTTGATACGGATTGCATTGAATCTGTACATTGCTTTGGGTAATATGGACGTTCTAATAATATTTGTTCTCCCAGTCCAAGAGCATGGAATAGTTTTACACGTATTTGTGTCATGTTCAGTTACTTTTTTATAGTTTTCAGAGTATTGGTCTTTCACCTCCTTCATTAAGTTTTTTTCTAGGTATTTTATTCTTTTTGGTGCAATTTAAATGAAATTGTTTTCTTTTTTTTTTTAGTTTTTTTTTTTTTAAGATTTAATGCATTTATTTGACAGACAGAGATTACACATAGGCAGAGAGGCAGGCAGAGAGAGAGAGAGGAGGAAGCAGGCTCCCTGCTTATTAGAGAGCCTGGTGCAGGGCTCGATTCCAGGACCCTGAGATCATGACCTGAGCTGAAGGCAGAGGCTTAACCCACTGAGCCACCCAGGCACCCCTTAGTTTTGTTGTTGTTGTTGTTTTGTTTTGTTTTAGAGTGAGCGTGCAGGGGCCAGGGAGGGGGTGGGGAGAGGAAGAGAGAGAGAATCTTAAGCAGGTACTATACCCAGAGCAGAGCTGGACATAGGACTCTACCTCATTACCCTGAGATCATGACCTGAGCTGAAATCAAGAATTAGATGTTGGGGCGCCTGGGTGGCTCAGTGGGTTAAAGCCTCTGCCTTCAGCTCAGGTCATGATCTCAGGGTCCTGGGATCAAGCCCCGCATCGAGCTCTCTGCTCAGCAGGGAGCCTGCTTCCTCCTCTCTCTCTCTGCCTGCCTCTCTGCCTACTTGTGATCTCTGCCTGTCAAATAAATAAATAAAATCTTAAAAAAAAAGAGTTGGATGTTTATGGACTGAGCCACGTAGGTCCCCTAAATGAAATTGTGTTCTTAATTTTTCTTTCTGCTATTTTGTTATTAGTGTATGGAAAAGCAAGCAGTTTCTGGATATTAATCTTGTATCATGCAACTTCATTGCAATTTATTACTTTATTCATTACTTCTAATAGTTTTTTGGTGGAGTCTTTACGGTTTTATAGATATAGTATTTTGTCACCTGCAAATAGTGACTGCTTAGCTTCCTCCTTACCGAATGGGTGCCTTTTATTTCCTTTTGTTGTCTTATTACTGTGGCTGGAACTTTCAGTACTGTGTTGAATAAAAGTGGTGAGAGTGGATATCCTTGTGTTGTTCCTCAGCTTAGAGGAAAAGCTCTCAGATTTTCCCCATTGAGTGTGGTGTTAGTTATGGGTTTTTCATATAAGACCTTTGTTATGTTGAGGTATGTTCCCTCTACACCTGCTTTGTTGAGAGTTTTTATCATGAACAGATGAACAGTTGTTGAATTTTATCAAATGATTTTTCTGGATCTATTGAGGTGGTCATATGATTTTTATCCTTTGTTTTCTTAAAATGGCATATCACTTTGCTTGATTTGCAACTATTGAATCATCCATGCATCCCTGAAATAAATTAGACTTGATTGTGCAATTGAATGATCCTTTTACTGTATTATAATGTATTGTTAAATGTGGCTTGCTAATATTTTGTTGAGGATTTTTGCATTTGTGTTCATTAGAGATACTGGTCTGTAGTTCATGTGGAATGTATTTGGAAACTTTCCTTCTATTTTTTGGAGTAGTTTGAAGAGAACAGGTATTAACTCTTCTTTAAGTGTTTAGTAGAATTCACCTGCTCATCACGCCATTTTATGAAGTTCATGATACTCTTGAAAGTTATGTGACAGTTTCATATACTTTACTCCTCAGATTGAAAAGGCAGGTTCCTTAACCCAGGTTCATGAGTTTCTCGATTTCCTTACCAATGTATATTTGTAATTTTTAATGTTATCATGTTGATTGATAGATCCTTAATAGTAGTAATTTTTGTCAATCTGATATATATTCATTTTTAGAGTTTTCAGTCTTCCCAAAAACGTAACTGGTCAAACGGTGCTTTTTTACTTAGTTTAGAATATACAGTAACAGGATAAAGGACTTAAAGCAGTTTAGAAATGACAAGATTTTCTTACAATTACATTGAGAAATAGGATTTTCTATTATTCCACTAGAGAGCACATTATAAACTACCGTAGAACTATCCAGGCTGTAGGTGGAGACTGTGTTGCTGACCAAAGGGCTCCTGACTGAACTCTCTCTGTTTCCCAAGTATGTATTTCAGAATAATGCTCTTCTTCAGGATGGTGTAAGTTAAGAACAACAGGTCTTGGCAACAATTTTATGGAAGTAAAGGGAAAAATAAGTTACTCTTATTGGCCTCATCGAATTGCAGTTGTGATCGTTACGCGGTACTGCTGTTTTCCCAGAAGATTTAAAACCATATTGACTTTTTTTTTTTCCCCAACTGCATGGTTGCTTTAAATTGTTATGTGTACTGTTTTTTAATGGGCTATTTTTTTTTTTTTTGTGAGGATTTTTAAGCTGGGTTTTTTTTTTTTTAATATGAACTGGACTTCTGCTTAACTATTTTTATCATAATGGTAACTTAAGTTTCACTATCCAGTTTCCTAAAGTGCCTTCCACTTTCCTGTAGCTGTTTTATGTCTGGTGAATGTAACACCACCTATTTTGACATTGTTTCTAATATTAAGAAAGTGAATGATTTTTAGTATTTTCTCCCTGGAGAGTTGATTGTGGAGTCTAAAATATTATCTGCAAATTCTCTCTGAATCTTAGTATCTTTTTCTTTTCTTTTTTCCCCCCCTCATTATTTATTTATTTATTTATTTATTTACTTAGTGAGTTAGTTAGTTATTTTGTAACATATAATGTATTATTTGTTTTAGGGGTACAGGTGTGTGATTCATCTGTCTTATACCATTCACAGCACTGTAGCGCATACCCTCCCCAATGTCCATCATCCAGCCACCCCATCACTCCCACCCCCTTCCCCTTCAGCAACCCTCAGTTTGTTTCCTGAGATTAAGAGTCTCTTATGGTTTGTCTCCCTCTGTGATTTCATCTTGTTTCATTTTTCCCTCCCTTCCCCTACGATCCTCTGCCTTGTTTCTCAAATTCCTCGTATCAGTGAAACCATATATTTGTCTTTCTCTGACTTATTTCACTTAGTGTAATACTCTCTAGTTCCAGCCACATCATTGCAAATAGCAAGATTTCAGGGTTTTTTTTTTTTTTTTTTGATGTCCACAATTATTCCATTCTATATATACACACCACATCTTCTTTATCCAGTCAGCTATCAATGGACATCTAGGCTCTTTACATAATTTGGCTATTGTGGACATTGCTGCTATAAACATTTGGGTGCACATGCCTCTTTGGATTACTACATTTGTTAACTTCGGGGTAAGTCATCTCCTGACTGGTTATTTCTAGCCATTCTGACTGGTGTGAGGTGGTATCTCACTATGGTTTCGATTTGTATTTCCCTGATGCTGTGTGATGCTGAGCACTTTTTCATGTGTCTGTTGGCCATTTGGATGTCTTCTTTGGAGAAATGATTGTTCATGTCTTCTGCCCCATTTCTTGATTGGATTATTTGTTTTTTGGGTGTTGAGTTTGATAAGTTCTTTATAGATTTTGGATAGTAGCCCTTTATCTGATACGTCATTTGCAAGTATCTTCTCCCATTCTATGTCTTTTGGTTTTGTTGACTATTTCTTTTGCTGTGCAAAAGCTTTTGATCTTGATAGAGTCCCAGTAGTTCATTTTTGCCCTTTTTTCCCTTTCCTTTGGCAATATGTCTAGGAAGAAGTTCCTGCAGTTGATGTTGAAGAGGTTGCTACCTGTGTTCTCTTCAAAGATTTTGATAGAATCCTGTTTCACATTGAGTTCTTTCATTCATTTTGAGTCTGTTTTTGTGTGTGGTATAAGGAAATAATCCAATTTCATTTCTTCTACATGTGGCTGTTCAATTTTCCCAACACAGTTTGTTGAAGAGACTTTCTCTTTTCCACTAGACATTCTTTCCTGCTTTGTCCAAGATTAGTTGACCACAGAGTTGAAGGTTCATTTCTGGGCTCTGTATTCTGTTCCATTGATCTGTGTGTCTGTTTTTTGTGCCAGTACCATATTGTCTTGATGATCACAGCTTTGTAATGTAGCTTAAAGTCTAGAATTGTGATGCCACAAGCTTTGGTTTTCTTTTTCAACATTCCTCTGGCTCTTCAGGGTGTTTTGGGTTCCATATAAATTTTAGGATTATTTGTTCCATTTCTTTGAAAAAAGTTGATGGTATTTTGATTGGGATTGCATTGAATGTATAGATTGCTCTAGGTAGCATAGACATTTTTGCAGTATTTGTTCTTCTACTCCATGAGCATGGAACATTTTTCCATTTCTTTGTATCTTCTTCAATTTCTTTAATGAGTACCCTGTAATTCTTTGAGTACAGATTCTTTGTCTCTTTGGTTAGGTTTATTCCTAGGTATCTTATGGTTTTGGGTGCAGTTTTAAATGGGATTGACTCCTTAATTTCTCTTTCTTCTGTCTTGTTGGTATACAGAAATGCAACTGATTTCTTTGCGTTGATTTTTATATCCTACCACTTTACTGAATTCTTGTGTGAGTTTTAGTAGAGGGTAGAGTCTTCTGGGTTTCCCACATAAAGAGTCATATCATCTGCAGAGAGTAAGAGTTTGACTTCTTCTTTGCCATTTCGGATGGCTTTTATTTCTTTTTGTTGTCCGATTGCTGAGGCTGGGACTTCCAGTACCATATGGAATAGCAATGGTGATAGTGGATATCCCTGCTGTGTTCCTGACCTAAGGGGAACAGCTCTCAGTTTTTCCCTGTTGAGAATGATATTTGGTGTGGGTTTTTCATAGACGGCTTTGATGATATTGAGGTATGTGCCCTCTATCCCTACACTGTGAAGAGATTTGATCAAGAAAGGATGCTGTACTTTATCAAATGCTTTTTCTGCATCTCTTGAGAGTATTATATGGTTCTTGTTCTTTTTTAAAATTAATATATTGTATCACATTGATTGATTTGCAGATGTTGAATCAAACTTGTAGCCCAGGAATAAATCCAACTTGGTTGTAATGAATAATCCTTTTAATGTACTGTTGGATCCTGTTGGCTAATATTTTGGTTAGAATTTTTGCATCCGTGTTCATCAGGGATTTTGGTCTGTAATTCTCTTTTCTGATGGGGTCTTTTTCCAGTTTTGGGATCAAGGTCATGCTGGCCTCATAGAATGAGTTTGGAAGTTTTCCTTCCATTTCTATTTTTGGAACAGTTTCAGGAGAATAGGTATTAATTCTTCTTTAAATGTTTGGTAGAATTCCCCTGGGAGGATGTCTGGCCCAGGGCTCTTGTTTTTTTGGTCAATTTTTGATGAGTGCTTCAACCTCCTTTCTGGTTATGGGTCTGTTCAGGTTTTCTATTTCTTCAGTTTTGGTAGTTTATATGTCTCTAGGAATGCATCCATTTCTTTCAGATTCAAATTTGCTGGTGTATAGTTGCTCATAGTATGTTGTTATAATTGTTTGTATTTCTTTGCTGTTGGTTGTGATTTCTCCTCTTTCATTCATGTTTTATTAATTTGGGGCCTTTCTTTTTTCTTTTTGATAAGTCTGGCTACAGGTTTATCAGTCTTGTTAATTCTTCCAAAGAACAAGCTCCTAGTTTCATTGCTCTGTTCTACTGTTCTTTTGGTTTCTATTTCATTGATTTTTGCTCTAATCTTTATTATTTATCTTCTCCTGCTGGGTTTAGGCTTTATTTGCTGTTCTTTCTCCAGCTCCTTTAGGTGTAGGGTTAGATTGTGTATTCGAGACCTTTCTTGTTTCTTGAGAAAGGCTTGTATTGCTAAATACCTTCCTTTTAGGACCGCCTTTGCTGCATCCCAAAGATTTTGAACAATTGTGTTTTCATTTTCATTTGTATCCATGAATTATTTTTAAAGATCTTATTTTTTTATTTATTTATTTGACAGAGAGAGAGATTACAAGTAGTTAGAGAGGCAGGCAGAGAGAGAGGAGGAAGCAGGCTCCCCACTGAGCAGAGCCTGATGCGGGGCTCGATCCCAGGACTCTTGAGATCATGACCTGAGCTGAAGGCAGAGGCTTAACTCACTGAGCCACCCAGGCATGCCTCCATGAGTTTTTAAAATTCTTATCTAATTTCTTGACTGACCCAAAAATTCTTTAGTAAGATGCTCTTTAGCCTCCATGTATTTGAATGTTGAGTTCTTTCCATCTTTCCTCTTGTGATTGAGTGTGAGTTTCAAAGCATTGTGGTCTGAAAATAAGCAGGGAATAATCCCAATCTTTTGGTACTACTTGAGACCTGATTTTTGACTCAGGATGTGATCTATTCTGGAGAATGTTCCATGTGAATGAGTGAAGAGTGTGTATTCTGTTGCTTTGGGATGGAATGTTCTGAATATATCTGTGATGTCCATCTGGTCCAGTGTGTCATTTAAAGCCTTTATTTCTTTGTTGATCTTTTGCTTAGATGATTTGTCCATTTCAGTGAAGAAGTGTTAAAGTCCCCAACTATTATTGTATTATTATTGATGTGTTTCTTTTATTTTGTTATCAGTTGGCTTATATAAGTGGTTCCTTCCATGTTAGGGGCATAGATATTTAAAATTGTTAGCTCTTTCTTTTGGGTAGATGCTTAAAGCATGATAAAGTGTCCTTTGTCATCTTTTATTATAGTCTTTGGTTTAAGATCTAATTTGTCTAGCATAAGGATTGCCACCTTAGCTTTCTTTTGATGTCCATTTGTTTGGTAAGTGGTTTTCCATTCCCTCACTTTCAATCTGTAGGTGTCTTTTGGTCTAAAATGAGCTTCTTGGGGACAGTATATCAAAGGGTCTTATTTTTTTATCCATTCTGATCCCTGTATCTTTTGATTGGAGCATTTAGCCCATTTACATTCAGGGTAACTATTGAAAGATATGAATTTAGTGCCATTTTATTGCCTGTAAGGTGACTGTTACTATATGTTGTCTCTGTTCCTTCCTGGTCTATGTTACTTTCAGGCTTTCTCTTTGCTTAGAGAACCCCTTTCAATATATCCTGTAGGGCTCTTTGGTGTTTGCAAATTCTTTTAGTTTTTGTTTGTCCTGGAAGCTTCTTATTTCTCCTTCTATTTTCAATGACAGCCTAGCTGGATATAGTATTTTTGGCTGCATACTTTTCTCATTTGGTGCTCTGAATATATCATGCCAGTCCGTTCTGGCCTTCCAGGTCTCTGTGGATTTGTCTGCTGCCGATCTAATATCTCTGCCTTTGTAGGTTACGGGCCTCTTGTCCTTAGCTGCTTTCAGGATTTTCTCTTTGTCTCGGAGACTTGTAAGTTTTACTATTAGATGATGGAGTGTTGACCTATTTTTATTGATTTTTAGGGGGGTTCTCTGGGCTTCCTGGATTTTGATGCTTGTTTCCTTCCCCAAAGTAGGGAAGTCCTCTGCTGTAATTTGCTCCAGTATACGTTCTGCCCTCCTCTCTTTTTCTTCTTCTTCTGGGGTCCCAATTATTCTAATACTGTTTTATCTTATGTTATCAGTTATTTCTCGAATTCTCCCCTCGTGATCCAGTAGTTGCTTTTCTCAGCTTCTTTATTCTCCATCGTTTGGTCTTCTATATCACTAGTTTTCTCTTCTGCCTCATTTATCCTAGCAGTAAGAGCCTCCATTTTTTTTTTTTTTTATTGCACCTCATTAATAGCTTTTTAAAATTTTAACTTGGTTTAGGTTTTAGTTCTTTTATTTCTCCAGAAAGGGATTCTCTAGTATCGTCTATGGTTTTTTTCAGGCCCAGTTATCTTCTTTATAATCATCATTCTGAACTCTAGATCTGATGTCTTACTAATGTCTGTATTGATTAGGTCCCTAGACATTCATACTGCCTCTTGTTCTTTTTTTTTTTTTTTTTGAGGTGAGTTTTTCTGCCTTGTCATTTTGTCTAGAGAAGAATAGATGTCTAGGGAACAAAATGCCAAAAGGGTAGCAACGACCCTAGAAAAATACACACTAACTGCATCAGAAGAGACCCAAAATCAGGGGGAGAAGAAAGGAAAAAAAGAAAAAAAAATATAGGTATATGTATGATTAGTCTGGTGAATGGAACAGAACCACACACCTGATTTTCAGTGTATTTTGGTCTGTTAGAAGAAACTGTCTCCCAAAATTTTAAAGAAAGAAAAACTTATGTATATTGAAAAATAAGGGTAAATATGATGAAGGGATGAAGGGATAGAATATGAATGTAAAAATGAAAATTAGAAAAGATCAAAAAAAAGGAATTGATAAGATATGGGTTTGAAAAAGCTAGGAAGAAAATTTAAAAAAAAAGGGAAGAATGCAGTCAGGCAGGAGACTAGAACAAACCCATATACAAGATATAGGGTATGTTTTGGTTTGTTAGAAGAAACTGTATCCCAAAATTTTAAAGAAAAAAAATTTATATGGATACAAAATATAAGGTTAAATAAAATGAAGGGATAGAATATGATGGTAAAAATGAAAATTAAAAAAGATTTTAAAAGAGGAACTGATAAAGTAAGGTGTTGGTTGTGAAAGGAAAGAAGAAAAATTCAGAGAAAAGGAAAAAAAATAAAATTTAAGAAAAAATTAACTCTGAAAGACTAAGGCATCATGGGAAAAAAGCCATGAGTTCTATGTGCTGTATTTCGCCAGCACAGGAGTTTTGCAGTTCTCATTGATAAGTAAACTTGGTCTTGGCTGGATGTTCTTCATTATATTCTGGGGGAAGGGCCTGTTTTAGTGATTCTCAAGTATTTTTGCCCAAGGTGGAATTGCTGTGTCCTTGCCAGGGGCTAGGCTAAGTAATCTGCTTGGGATTTGCTCTTGGTAGCTTTTGTTCCCTGAAAGCTCTCTGTACTGCTTTGTAGGATGGGAATGAGAATGAATATGGCCCCCTCCCAATCTCTGACCCTAGAGGAGCCCAAGAACTCAGACCCCCCTCTTCAGTGAGCCCTCAGAGAAAAGGAGTCAATCCCTCCTGTCTCCCTTATCTCCAGGTACTCTCTGCTCACCAGGCCTATGACCGAGTGTTTCTATCTCTGGCACATGACCCCGTTTGGAGTCTCCAAACCCAGCATATTCCTGCAGCAGGCCCCCATGTTGCTCCTCCTGGGGGAGGAAGGGGAGTCTCCCCAGATCTGCCACTTACTGGGTCCCTGCTCCAAGAGCAGTGTTCTGACTGTGCCGCAGATCACGATTTATGGCAACCCTGAGCTGAGAGCCCAGTCCTCAGCTCCATCTTTGCAGTCGGCTTCCTTGCTCTGATACTTCAGAGCTCTGCCACATTCAGGCACCCCCGGTCTTTCTGTGACCTCTAGGGTCCTAGACCACACTGTAAGTGAGGGTCCCCCCCCCCGCCTTTTTCTACAGAGAATCCTCTCTGAAAAACATACAAATACAACATGCTAGTTATTGAACTACTATTTGTATTTTTATGGACTAAAAGCTGACAGCAGATGAAACATTCAAATTATGTAAAATGTTCTGGCTCCACATTCTGAGGCTTACATTTTGTTAACTACTGATGTGAGCCATTGCTTCTCTCCCAATTTCTTCTACTCAGGAACCTTAGGACTTGAAATGGTACAAGTGAAGCTGTCAGGTAAGTAGGTCATTTTGATCTTAGATACTGTTACAGTAAATGACAACTTTTGTATTTTCCCTTCCCTATAGTTTGCAGAACCTCAGAGAGCTGAAAAGGGGAAATGGAAAGAATTTGAACATCAATATTGCTAACACTTCTGTCGCTCTGAGGAAGGAAGGAAAGGAGGAAGAATGTAGAAAAAACAAAGATTGAAGAAGCACCTTAGAAAAGTTTGTACTTGTAGTGTTCAGTGCAAGGTGTGAAATGATTCCCAGGAAGTATAATCACACCATAGATTTTCTTCTGCATCAACACTGGCTAATATTTACTAGTTCTCAGAGGGGGAATGCCTTGGGCTTTGTCATTCCAGGCTGGCTAGCTGGGAGTGGGCATTGTAGGTAAAGGATAATGTAAAGATATGAAAAAGCATATTGTATGTGTGTGTGTGGTACAGGAGGGTGTAGCGCAAGAGATTAGGTGGAATAGTAAGGGTCTTGCATACCTTCCCATAGAATTATAGTTTTCCATTGGTATCATTGGACGGTAAATTTGAAGAGGGATTGATTCTGACTGTTTTGAATTTTAAAAGATCATTGTAGTAGGTCATATTCTGGTGAGCAATGAATCGGAATAGGGAATGACACTATTGGTGGAAAGACCAGTAAGAAAACTACTATTTTATTGTATCTATTTATAGTTTATATGTTTTTATATATATATATATATATATATATATATATATATATTTAGTTCTAGTGTTTCTTCATCTGTAAAATGAGAATATGAGTTATCTCATAGGCTGTTTTGAAGCTTGAAACTAAAAAAAAAAAAAAAAATTGTAATTTTTTTTTTTTAGAGGCCCTGGCATAGGGCAAGAGCATAGAGATTGGCAGCTAAAACAATAATAATGCTGCTATTGTTCTTATTGTTATTATTTTACTGGGAACTGTTGGGACTTTCTTTCCCTGAGAATTTGTGTGTTACTTTATGGAGTTTCAGTAAGATATGTATAGAAATGGACCTGTCCTTGTTTATTCTGCTTGATACATTATCTACCTTTTCAGTCCGAGGACTGTCTTCAGTTCTGGATAATGTTATGCCAGTGTTTATTTGAATACTCATTTCTTTTCTTTACTTCTATTTCTCAGTATGCCTATTGAGTGTCTATTGGGGTTGCCCAGTCTATCATTCATGTTTCTTAATGTGTGTAACATATTTTCAGTCTTTCTCTTTGTGAATTATTGTGTCTGCCTTCTTCCAGTTTGCTAATTGTCATTATTATATTTTTACCTTTGTCAACTCTACTCTTCCACCTATCTTTTAGTTTTTAACCTTTATGAGTATATATTTTCATTTCTGGAATTTCTGTGTTTCTTTTCCAGAGCTGTCTGTTCAATTTCATAATGTCCTGTTCCTGCATATAAATTTGGTATCTTTATCTCTTAAAAGATACTTACTTTAAATATGCATTTAATGTTGTAGCTTAGGAAGTTCTAACCATTTGTTTGGTTGGTTGGCTGAAATATAATTGGAAAGGTGGCTCACAGTGAGTGAGTTTGAAATGCTGGATTGGCCTTTGTTTAGTGAAGAGAAAGGGATTAAAAAGCTCAGGGAGATTGAAATAGTAGAACAGATATTTCATTTAAGGTCTCACCTCACCCTGGGAAGGTCCAGAAGGCATACCTTTCACCATTACTGTGAGAAATAAATTTGTCAGGGGAGCCCCAGAAACCATGAAGATCTGGTCTTGTAGGCCAGACCTTATAGTGGGAACTGTGGGTCACTGAATAGGGGAACCCAAGTGCAGTGGATCCTGGGGTAACAGGGACCAAGTGGTAGCACTCAGTCACTAAAGGCAAGTGGGCATGACTGCTGTCGGGGACAGCAGAGTCAAAGCAGATCTGTGGCATTGGCTAATTGATAGTGGTGTTCCTAGAAATGAAATAGGTAAGAAGCCTACTAAATTCTTACTTGATTTATATAAGCAGAAATGTTCTACATCAAATGAACAAAAGCCTAACCTGAATCATAGTAATAGAGTCACATACCCTTACTCAGTTACTAGACTTGAACCAGTTTACACACCCTGAACCCCTCAGATGAAGGAGGGGCTAAGTCCCCTTAAGGAAGAACCCATGTACACTGCCAAAATTTTATACCGTTAATTTTTCTCTCAGTCTTCCCCAAAGGGACCTATGGTCTTTTACTAGGGTAACTGTGTATTGATGAAAAGGAAATAATCAGATTTTCAGGCTCTGAAGTGACACTAATCCTAGGAGACCCAAAATGTCACTGTGGTCCTTTAGTCAAAGTAGGGGCTTATAGAAGTCAGATGATCAATGGAATTTTACCTGTGGTCCATCCCATAGTAGGCCCAGTGAATCCCTTAACCCATCTTGTGGCTGTTTCCCCAGTTTCAGAATGCATACTTAAAGTAGATACATTCAGCAGCTTGGTTCTTTGACCTGTGGAGTGAGGGCTATTATGGGAAAAACCAAGTGGAAACCACTAGAACTGTTTCTACCTAGGAACATGGTAAGCAGAAACCAATAGTGCATTCCTGGAGGGATTATATAGATTGGTGGCACTATCAAGAACTTGAAAGATGTGGCGCTAGTGATTACAATCACATCCCCATTCAATTTGTCTCTGTCCTGTGCAGGTGGATTTTGGAGAATGACAGTGGATGATTGTATGCTTAATCAAGTGGTGAGTCTAATTGCAGCTACTGTATATGTTGTGGTTTCATTGCTTGAGCAAATCAACACATTCCCTGGTATTCTGGTATTAGTCTGGTAAATGCTTTTCTTTTATACCTGTGAATAAGGATCACTAGAAGTGTTTTGCTTTCAGCTGGCAAGGCCAACAATATACCTTCACTGTCCTATCTGAGGATATATCAGCTCTCCATGTCACAATTTAGTTGGCAGGGATCTTGATCACCTTTCCCTTCCACAGGATATCACACTTGGCATTTATGTTGAGATATTATGCTGATTAGACCTAGTGAGTAAGGAGTTGCAACTGCTCTGGACCTTAATGGTACAATACTTGCTTGTGAGAGGGCAGCAAATAAATCCAACTAATATTCAGAGGCCTTTACCTTAGTGAAATTTCAGGGCTGGTATGAGGAATGTCAAGATATTCCTTCTAAGGTGAAGGGTAAGTTGTTGCATCTGGTCCCTCTTACAAACTTGGGCCCCTTTGAATTTTGTAGGTAACATATTCTTCATTTGGATGTGTTACTCTGGCCCATTTTCTGAGTGACTGGAAAAGTTGCTAGTTTTGAGGGGGCCCAGAAAAAGAGAAGGTTCTGCAACAGGTCCAGGCTTTCATGCAGGCTGCTCTGCCAGTTGGGCCATATGATCCAGTGGATCCAAATGGCACTTGAAGTATCAGTGAAAGATAAGGATGCTGCTTGGAGCCTTTGGCTGGCATGTATAGGTAAATTGCAACTTAGGCCCTTAGGATTTTGGAGCAAAGCCCTGCCATCATCCACTGATAATGACCATCCTCTTGAGAAACATGAGAAACAGCTTTTTTGGTCTGCTAATAGACTTTAGTAGAGACTGAACACTTAACCATAAACCTTGCGATCTGAGCTAGATATTATCTGACCACCAAGCCATAAAATTGGGTGTACTCAGTAGCATCCTATCATCAGATGGAAGCGGCATATAGAAGATCAGCTTGAGAAGGCCCAGAGGGCACAAAGAAGTTACAAGAAGAAGTAACCCAAGAGCCCATGGCCCTACTTTCATTACACTGCCTTCTCTCTCCTAGCTTGCATCCATGGTTTTGAAAGGAGTTCTCTATGATTAGTTCATAGAGGAAGAGAAGAATTGGGCCTGGTTTATAGATAGATCTGTAAGTCCACCTGAAGAAGTGGACAGCTGCAGCACTATAACCCCTTTATAGGACCTACCTGAAAGACATTGGTGGAGGGAAATCAGCCTGATGGGCAGAACTTTGAGCGGTATATCATGTTCACTTTGCTTGGAAGGAGAAATGGCTAGATGTGTAATTTATTGGGCCAGTGATTTGGCTGTATGGTCAGGGAATTGGAAGGAGCACAATAGGAAAATTGGTGACAAAGACATTTTAGGGAGAAATGTCTGAGTAGATCTCTCTGATGGCAAAAATGAAGATATTTGTGTCCCATGTGAATGGTCACCAAAAGTGACCTCAGCAGAGGAAGATTTTAATATTAAGTGGATAGGTTGACCTATTCTGTGGATACCAGTCAGCCTCTTTCCCAGCTGCCCCTGTCGTTACCCAGTGGGCTCATGAACAAAGTGGCCAAAGTGGCAACAATGGGGTTATACATGCTTTTAGTAACATGGATTTGTATTCACCAAGACTGACCTGGGAATGGAAACTGTTGACGGTCCAAATTTGCTGGCAAGAGACTAACCTTTATGTAACACCACTCCCTGGGGCCATCAGGCAGCTACCAGGGACTGAGGTTGATTGAAGTTATTTACACTGGACTGCTTCCCTCATGGTAGGGGCAGGCAGTATTTATTAGAAGAGACACTCTGGATATAAATTTCCCTTTCCTGTATGTAATGTTTCTTCCAAAGCTGCCCTACATGGAGTTAGTTATAGAATGTCTTATCTACCATCATGGTATTCCACACAACATTGCATCTGATCAGGGAACTCTGTTCACAGCAGATGAAGTGTATATCATAGGGCCAATGGAATTCACCTATTTTATCATGTTCCCCAACACCCTGAAGCAGCTAGCTTGATTGAGCAATGGAATGGTCTTTTGAAAACTCAGTTACAGGGCCAGCTAGGTGCCATTACCTTGGAAGGCTGGAGCCAGGTTCCATAAAAGGTTGTATATATTCTGAATCAGCTGTTTCTCTCATAGCCAGAATTCATAGATCCAGGAATGGAGAGATGGAAATGGGAGTGGCACCACTCACTATTACCCCTAGTGACCTACTAGGAAAACTTTTAATTCCTTCCTCTTCCCACGATTTTATGCTCTGCAGCCCAGAAGTCTTAGTTCCAGAAGGAAGAGTGTTTCCACCAGGAGACACAACAATGAACCCATTGAACTGGAAGTTAAGATTGCCACCTGCCACTTTTGGGCTCTTCATGCCTTTGATTCAGCAGGCAAAGAAAGGTGTTAACAGTGTTAGCTGGAGTGACTGATGCTGAGTACCAAGAGGAAATCAAACTATTGCTTCACAGTGGAGGCAAGGAAGTTTCTCTTGAATACAGGAGATCCCTCAGGGTGTTCCTTAATGTTACTATGCCGTGTAGTAAGGTCATTGGAAAACTACAACAACCCAACCCAGGCAAGACTATAATTAGCCTGGACCTGCAGGAATGAAAGTTTGGGTTACCCCACCTGGTAAAAAACCATGATGAGCTGAGGTGCTTGCTGAAGGCAAAAGAATACACAATGGATAATGAAAGAAGGTAGTTATAAATACTAGCTATAGTAACATGACCCTTAGAGAAACAAAGTCTGTAATTATCACGAGTAATTTCCTCTTAATTTTGTTAAGCATATACATGTTTTTGTGCATATGTGTGTATACACAATCAATATATCTATATATACACATATACTATATATAAAATATTGTATATATAGCAAATATCTTTGTTTTCTTCCCTCTCTTATTCCCTTATATAACTCAAGACATATTGACTTTATTTCATAATGTTTATTTAAATATTATTTCTGTTGTATAACAGTATTTAACTTAAGTGGGTTATTAAGGAAGAGAACAAACCTCATTCAAGGAGTTTACCTCCTCTTCTGGGGAAGGAGTTAATGCATTTTCAGTTGTACATAGGATAGTTGTTACCATGTTAGGCTGAATTATGTATTATTGTTTATTTGGAGATTTAAAGAGATATGAATATGGGTACCACCTTGAGAAGGAGTGCACTTGTGATGGTAAATTTTATGTGTTAACTCAGCTGGGCCACAGGATGCTCAGACATTTGGTTGGACATTCTAGGTGCATCTGTGAGGATATTTATGGATGAGATTAACATTGGAATCTGTAGACAGAGTAATGTGGCCCTGCTTTATAAGAGTGGGTATGATCACATAAGTGGAAGTCCTGAATAGAACAGAAAGGTTGACCCTCATATAAATAAGAGGGACCTCCTCCTGCTTGAATGCCTTGAGCTGGGATAGCAATCTTTCCTTAATTTTGGGCTCAAACTCAAACATCAGCTCTTCTTGAGTCTTAAACCTGCAGGCTGTTAGACCAGAACTACACCATTTGCTCTCCTGTTTCCAACTTTCTGACTAAAGATCTTGGAACTTCTGAGCCTCCATAATTATGTAAGCCAGTTTTTTTTTTTTTTAAAATAAGCCTACATATACATACACACATACACACATACCCCTGTTGGTTCTGTTTCTCTGAAAAACTCAGATATAGGCTATTTAGTGTTTGCCTCTCTGGGGCTTAAGAATTCTGCATTACATGGTTAGGTTTGGAAATCTGACTTTTCACATGTAATTATTTTTCTACCTGAGAATCAAGGCAGATGACATGATTTCATACCCTTCTCCTGGTGGTTTTTCTAGTTCCTATTAACTGGTAGGATGGTTTCCTGTTGCCATCTGGGCCACACATTTGCCAGCATTTGTTGTTATAAACCTAGCCCGAATCAGTCTGATTGGACATCTTAAGAGCATGTCCATAGTTTCCTTATGGTAATTTCACATCAGCATTGTAGTGCTGTGATCAGTGAGAAAGTTACAGAGTTGTCTAAATCAATGGGCTGGTGTTCCTTGAATTCTTTATTCTTAGATATAGTCATGGAGCATATAGGGTGATAGAGAAAGATGACTGCAGGCACATGGGATGGCAGCAGGGAGATGAAGATGGAACTCCGTGATCTGGGAAGCAGTGAACGTGAGGAGGACATATGCATTACCTCACTTCACATTGTGTATGTGTTTTCCTCTCAATCCAGGGCTACTTTTTAGTATATGTGCTGCCGAAGCGAGCACTCCAGGGCTACTTTTTAGATGTTACTAATTTAGTGAGTCTCAAATCTGGTCACTTAGCAAAGCACCAGGAAGATGCTGTGTTTATGTGTGTGTGTGTGTGTGTGTGTGTGTGTGTGTGTGTGTGTGTTGGAACATGAAAACTTCATGTCTTTGATTCTATCATTTGTACCAGGAATAGTTTTATTAACAATAGATAGAACTATTTGAAGTATGAAGTTCAATATTCCAACCCCTAACACATGAGACTGGAAAACAAAAACAAATGTACTCTCTTCTGTTAGTAAACAACTTCTGCTTGCTCATAGCTGACAAGTAGTTTCAAGCCCCAGAAGTATAAGAAAACAATCATGAGAAACATGATTTTGCAAACAGATGCCCATTATTTTATTTTAACTACAGAAAACCACACTCTGAAATTGGAATACTGGTAGTTCCATGGGAGGAAAATTCGAAAACCACTAAACTTGTCTAATTGGTTCCTTTTTACCAGTGCAAAAACTGACCTCTATACACTGTGACTTACATAGGAGTTCAAGGGCACATAAGCTGCAGGCAGAATCATGACTAGAGCTCAGGCACCTACACTGTTAGTGAGGTGTGCTTTCCACCCTTGGAAAATGGGCTTCTTTTATTTATTTATTTTTAATCCACACTATAGTATATATCCTGGTGTGGTTCTGGGGCCAACTTAGTCTCAAGAGATTTGGCCTCTGAGGGCAGTGACCTTATCAGGCATAGACAATTTCCTGTGTCCTTAAGATATTCCTTGGCAGAATATTATTTTTCTTGGTGAATATATTGTGGTGTAAAACATGCTCATAGAGCCAGATCTCTGTTTTTCCTGAATGAATTAGCTGTATCATAGCTTATCTGTGGCAAATCTTGCTTTTAAGTTTATTGACAGCGACTCCTGTCATTAGTGATTTGCTTGGTTGAAGTCTTGGCTTTCTTCTTATTCTGAGTTATTAGCAGTCTGAATCACAACCAGGAGGTTCTTTGAAACCAAACCCTTAGCCCTTTTTTGTGTTTAAGGGAAATTGGGGAAAGGCAAACTCTGCTTAAAAGGGTACTTCGTTGAGGTCCTTCCTTGGTTCACCAGCCTGAGGTGGGTTCCTGTTCTGTCCTAGAAAAATTGGTGCTCGGGGGTCATGGTGGGGAACAGGGGTCTTCCCAGTTGCCTCTGGGTCAGCACTTCATAGCACAGCTTTGTTGATGTTGAAAATGAATTTCCAGATCCTCAAGTACACCCAAATGGAAACTAAATCCTCAAAGAAACTTGTTGAAGTTCCCTGATACTATTCTAGCCTCTGCTTTACTCATAAAATTTGTCCCAGAACTCATAATATGCAGGATAGTAGATACAGTATGTGCTCTGTGAGCATCTATGGTCAGTCATTCATTATTATTTAAATAGCTTGTTTTAGTCCATAAGTGAAATGAACAAATGCACAGAATTAAAGATTATATTCTAAAATTAGCATAATACTTTTTAAAAAAAGGATTCGCTTTTTAAGAAGATTATTTATTTATTTGAGAGATAAAGAGAGCATGAGCAGGGGGAAGGAACAGAGGGGGAGGGAGAACAGACTCCCCACTGAATAGAGAGTCCTATGTGGGGCTGGGTCCCAGGACCTCATGATCATGACCTGAGCTGAAGGCAGATGCTTAACTGACTGAGCCACCCAGGTGCCCCTAAAATTAGCATAATACTTTAGACAAAGTTTATTAAAAATGTTTCCAAAAGCATAAGGTGTAGTCTTTAGGTTGTAAGAATAACAAGCAGTATATACTTAAGGAAGTGATATTTATTAAAAGATTTGTAATCTATGTTGATTTGGTAAATTGAATTATTTTAAAAGAATTAGTTTCAAAAATATGTAAAAGAATTATTAAATATGGAGTTTGGCATCAGACCTGGACTGAGTTCTTTCTCTCTGGCATGGTTTACACCTATTTAAAAGAGATGATAATAGTGCTCACTCATCTCATCTTAATGAAGATTAAATGAAAGAAGTTGTGCTTGTTACATGCTCACACAGTAACTGGACACTGTCCATAAATGTCAGCTGCCATTGTCATTTTTCTTCTGGTGAAGAGTCACTGTCCCAAATTTATTCAGAATTCAGATGCAGCGTTTTGGCATAAGTTGCAAATTATAAAGATAAAAACTGCTGTAAAAATCTTTTGGAAAATATAATACTACTTATTTTTTATTGCTGGAGAGGTTTACATTTGTCTTTTAAAATTTATTTTAAAATGTTTTAATATTTAGGCTTAACTAGTTCATAGTTGTCTCCTAAAAGGACTGAATTATTTTCATAGTCAAAGAATTTGTTGTTGGCTTCCTTGTTCATTTATGCAGTCATATGCATACTACTAATATATATATGACCATAAAAGTGTGTATTTGTGCATATTACTTAACAAAGATTTTTAAAATAACTTATGACCTACATTTAATATATATCGCCAGCGTTGGGCTTGGTTTGACTTAACAGGTGGTAGAGAGATTTTGTAAAGTTCTAAAATATTGAGGGTAAAACTCAGTCCATTTAAAAAAATTATGGCCAAGTTATCTAAGTTCGTTATTGCTTACCCAGAGCACATATTTGATCTTCTTGTCCCATATGCTTATTTTTGATGATTTATTTTCATGCAGTGTTAGCTTTGAAGTTTCTTGATATAAGCAACTATAATTCGCACAAACAACTAAGGACTTGGGAAGGACCACCTCACTAACTCTGGAAATATAGAGAATTAATCAAGATGGACACAGTGAGGAAAAGAAGCACTCATTTATGTCAGATGGAGAAGAAAAAACCATAGTAACTGTATCTGGGTGTACTGGTTTGAGTGAAAGTTAGGAGGAGTAATCAGAAGGGATTTTGCTAAGCCCTCATCCCTGCCTTTTTCTCCCAGCAGTGAAGAGAAGTCAGAACAGTGATCTTAGTGGCAATGAAATGGTCAGCTGGTATCCAATGGGGATTTTTACTAAGGAGTGACCTGTTGTGATCTGTGATTCCTACCAAGGTTGAAAGTTCCTTTGTTAATGTCCTCTGAAGTGTTATTACGTGGGAAGAACCATTTTGTTTTGCCATTTAGGTATTATATATTTGAAGTTGCTTTATACTCCTTCATTTTTCAAGAAGCAAATATCATAGGACATATTTATGCTTTACTCTTGTATTCTGTTCTCAACATACTTTATTTTTTTTAAGATTTTATCTATTTATTTGACAGAGATCACATGTAGGCTGAGAGGCAGACAGAGAGAGAGAGGAGGAAGCAGGCTCCCCGCTGAGCAGAGAGCCTGATGCAGGGCTTGATCTCAGGGCCCTGGGATCATGACCTGAGCTGGAGGCAGAGGCTTTAACCCACTGAGCCACCCAGGCACCCCTCAACATACTTTAGACAGTGTTTTCTTACGATTAGTTGACTATCTCTCAGAGGAGTTATTTGAATGTGAATGAGACAATCTTTTGATCTGTATTTCCATTACGTGTACCTATAAGCCTTGTGTTTGTGTGTTTTAACATTACTAGCACTGTGGAGAAAGACAAAATTTGGAACCAGCAAGGTGATGAAAAGGCCACTGTGGAAGTTGAACATAAAAGAATGGTGCTTTCAAGAGGAGGGAGGGATTGATGTGGTTTGGGGGCTGAGGTTTGTTTTTGTTTCAGCTACCATCTTAGAGACAATAGTGAATCAAAACTGTATCAGGCAGGCAGGTTTTAATGCCTATTTCCAAACAGAGATGTCTCTCTTAGATACACTGGGAAAAGCTAACATAGACAGTCTATTTGTTCTGCTTCTCATTTTACCCTTGTGGAATGAAAGAATCCTGCTGAACAGTGCCAACATTAGTTTAGGCTGAAACACATAATTGTATTGGGTAATAAAGGAATTTAAAAATTCCTGTTCCCCCCACCCCTGTGGTTCTTTTTCACAGAACAGGCTAATGGTGAAATACTTTTGCAAGTGTTCCCATTCATCTCCAACTGATGCAAGATGCGTAGTGGCTTGTGGTTTGCTAATTACTGAAGCCCTAATTTCTTTGGCAAGTCTGTCCTCTGTCCGTAGATTTCCTTTTGGCAGTGAAAATATTTACTACATGACAAGATGAACACTGGCATCATTGGTTGAAACAACATCTGTGTGCTGAGATTCTCCATAGGATGTATGTTCCTTTTTATTCAAAGCAGCAGATTAGCTATCCTTGGTCAATTGGGTTGAGACATACAAAGAGTTCTTTCATACCACTTGCTTGTTTCCTAACTCAGCTTAAAATGTATCTGAGACTGGTAGCTCCCATTCCACTACAAAAATTACCATATCATAATGTCCACATTCAAAAAGAAGACGAAAAATTTGAACGCACTTGACCACTTGAACAGTTGTCTTAGGGGCGGTTTTTCTAGAACCTTGCTGCCCAAAGTGTGGTTCACAGATGAGCACTTTCCCTGAGAGCCTGTTAGACATACAGTCTCTGGCCCTGCCCCAGTTAGGTGGAATCAGACCTTGCATTTTAACAAGATGTCACATTTTTTG
This sequence comes from Martes martes, assembly GCF_963455335.1. Taxonomy (NCBI): domain Eukaryota; kingdom Metazoa; phylum Chordata; class Mammalia; order Carnivora; family Mustelidae; genus Martes; species Martes martes. The sequence goes on along the minus strand of NC_137893.1, from coordinate 125,011,384 downwards.
AATGCACGGTAAGTTTGAGAAGCTTACTCTGGAATGTATTGAGTTTATAAAGACTATCTGTGCTGTACTGCTGTTACACATGGAGTTGTTAGTAGTTTTAGCACTCATTTTGCACTTTCCACAAAAGTTAAATACCTCTGAAATACAAAGAAATAAGAGTTCAATGTGTGCACAGATAGAGAAAAAAATCTGAGTAAGTTCTCTTTTTTCTTTAATGAAAACAATTTGGTTATAGTCTTATGTTCTCTTCTACAAGGTTAGCAGTGTGCTCAAAGCTATGGCATTTGGCTTTCTTATTTAAAAACCTAGATGCTCTTTGCTGTCTTCTTTTAATAGGACATTGAACAAAATATGGGGTTGGTATTTGGTGTGTGCAAAGAAAATAGAAGCATATTCAAAGTAGAAATTAGAAAGCTCTCATGCACAGAGACAAAGATAATATCTACCCTCAAACATGTTTATCTTTTTATAACAGTGATATTTTGAATCACTCTCTGTTTCTTACCTGATATTAGGCTATGACAAGAAAGTTATTTACTTTGTTGGTCACATTATGAAAGTAAAGATTTTTTTAAAGATTTAATTTATTTATTTGACAGAGAGATAGAGAAAGAGCACAGTAGGCAGGTAGAGGGAGAGGGAGAAGCAGGCTCTCTGCTGAGCAGGGAGCCCAATGTGGGGCTTGATCACAGGACCCTGGAATCATGACCCAAGCCACAGGCAGGCAGATGCTTAACCAACTGAGCCACCCAGGTACACCAAAATTAAAGATTTTTTGATGAAAGAAACCTCTTAAAGTATCAATACAATCTTTCTCGAATAGGTCTCAAGGTCATGTTCTAAGACTATCTATATATATATTTTTTTATTATTTTTTTTTTGTTCGAGAGAGTGAGAAAGCAGGGCTGGCTGAGGAAGAGAGAATCTCAGGCAGGCTCCACAGTCAGTGCAGAGCCCAACTCAGAGCTTTATCTCAGGACCCTGACTGAGATCATGACCTGAGCAGAGATCAAGAGTTGAACGTTTGACCAACTGAGCCACCCAGGCTTTCTTCTAAGACTGTATTTAAAACACACACACACACACACTCTCCTTTTAGGTTTTGTTATGAAAGTCTTTGGTTGCATGCCTGATTCTCATTTATTTCATTTTTTTATTGAGCATCTGCTGTGGAATGACACTACAAAGCATGGCCCTTTCCCTTCTAGGATTCAGAAGTTTTCATAATTTAAAAAAAAAAATAACTTTTTTTTTAGTAGGACTCTCTTTTTCTTCAGATTTATAGTAATAGGAATGTGCAGTGATGAGCACTGGATGTTATATGCAACTAATGAATCTCTGAACACTGCATCAAAAACCAATGATGTATTATATGTTGGCTAATTGAACATAATAGAAAAATTAATCACAAAAAAAGGAACAGACATATTATTAAATGACCTCAGAAAGATGTCTTTCAAGTGATTGAAAATTTCTCTGCCCCTAGTATTTATCCTTCATACTTTAGCCTAGAAATTATGACACACAATTTACAAATATTAGGGAACCAGTTTTTAAAGTACTGAATAATATATTTAATTTTCTAGGCCATGGGTCTGAAACTGGTATTGACTGAAAAGATTCAAAGGAAGAAAATACTATACCACCTATTTAGATTCTTAATATTTAACAATCTTAAAAAAAATCCTACTACTCACTTTTTTGTTTGTTTTACTCACTTCTAATAGATGCCAAAAATAATCTGAATTTTTCCTTTGTGGTCCATTTATTTCTTTATACTTTAGTTTGATTTTTTAAGTTGGTTGTTTTTTAAAATATCTTTTCAGAACTTTTCTAATTATAGCCATTGTGTTTGATTTCATATACATAAATTTCAACTCACATTTGTAAAATCTTCACAACCTGATTAAAAAACACCTTTCAGCCAAAACAGGTTCTCACTTTCCACTACAAGAAAGAGAAAACAACTTGTTGGAGCTGTTGCTAAGGAAGAAATTGGCATTATGGCTATTCTTGTCACACTTCATTTTTCTTAAAGATATGGTATCCCCCAATGCTCCATTAATAGGGAGCTCCTATGAGCATGGTGCCTGAATCTGAAAAATTTGAAACAATTGTGTTCTTTTTATATGCTGCTTGGGACACACTAATCTTCTCCAGTCAGTCAGATGCAATTAGGTTGAAATGTTAAGCTGTCATGTATTGGTGGTAAGGAAGTCAAATGTTTTCTTTTAAATGGGGGAACCATTTATGAGAGAGGTCCAAAATAAATTTTGAGCATTTGGTCACAAGGTTTAGCCACAAAAGATATCCACCCAAATGATAATTGCCTTTCAAATCAGTCTATGAATAGGCTTAACTTTTGGAAACTGTCCCGATTTTCTAATTTCTTTATTAGTTTTCAAATTATGAGAAAAGAAATCATTGTCTTTTTTGTACTTTCTCATCTCTTTTTGTGTTTTGTCTGTTCAATACAATTACTGGGAAATAGTAAAGATGAACTTGGTTATAAGTCAACTTTTTTTTTAAAGATTTATTTATTTATTTTAGAGAGAGAGACCACAGTGGGAGAGGGAGAGAGTGGGGGAAAGAATCTCAAGCAGACTTCCTGTTGAACATGGAACCTGAACAGGGCCTCGATCTCACAACCCTGAGGCCATGACCTGAGCTGAAACCGAAGTCGGATGCCTAACTGACTGAGCCACCCAGGTGCCCTGGTTATAAGTAGACTTTTAATTGGTAATAACAAATATCCTTATGATTTGAATCATCTGCATTGTGTCATATTGAGCAAATAAAGTCTCAAAGACTTTATTTTTTTTCTTTTACTTTTTTTTCTTTTTCTTTTTCTTTTTCTTTTTAAGCTGTCTGTGTTTATGAACTCATCCAATATTGTGGAAGGACTTAAGACTTCCACAAGAAAGAGCCTCACTTCTGGTTTGGGAAACATATTTCACAAATAAAGTTTGCTACATATATTGTGAGTTGAAAAAAGTAAAGAAATGCTATTAAAGAATCAGTGAAAGTCATCAGCCTCCTTTAAGATTTAATATTAGATTGAGCCATATGAAGTAGGTAAAAAGCTGTAAGTAAACTGTTGAATACATTTCATATGGTTCAACCTATTACAGTACTCTCTTGGTATTGACTGGTTTGGTCTAGCTAATTTTTTTTTTTTCCATATCCTCAGTAAAAGGGTTTTATTGAATTTGCCTTTAGTCAGATAAAATTCAGCACAGCTTTGCTGCAATTGGGTCTGGCCAGAAGTTCAGGTTCAGGTTCTTAGAGATAAGTAGTTTGAAAAATTCAGCTTTTTATTCTCATCATTCATATAATGGCATTTTAATGCCTACATTTATTGATATATTATAATTATTAGTTTAATACCATAAACTCAGAATTAGTCAAGAGAACAAGTTTTGGGTGACACTAGACAATGAATGTCTGGAAGTTAGTGGCCTAAGTTTAGGTGGAAAAAATCTTTTACTGAATTTGAGTTGGAAAAAGTGTTGGTGCATACTTGTGGTCATTGACTTTCTTTCCTATTTTATGTGCCAAGATCAGAATTATAGATTCTAACCACTTCCCAGTATCTTAATTTAGTTTTGAGTATGAGTACTTTTACATATTACTTTTGTGTATTAGTTAATGAAAATTATTATCAGCAATCTGAACAGAAAAGAAAATTTAATGTGCCACTTTGATGTTGAACAGAATTTCTGAAATAGAGGTAAAGATTTTCCAAATAGGATCATTGAATGTGTTCATAAGCCATTTTTCTTTTAAGTCCAGAAAAAATGTGGACTCGGCCAACCGTTCAAGGAGAAGGACTAAATATACTTCATGGCTTTTTCCATTTTTGTGTCTAAAATTTACCTTGAGATATCAAATATTTTCCTTTAAATTTTCAGTAACTGGGATTCTGATGTGGAGTTGTCTGCTTCACTGGGAAGAATAGTTAGAGAGTACTTACGTTATAAAAGTATAATAAAAGTAGCCTTGATAAATGCTTTCTTACTTTTTACAAAAGTGTTTTATGGACAAGGCAAAAAACTATATAGAAAGTCTCTGCCATTTATCTGTCATCTACATTTATCCTTGCTGCTCTATTTTCTCCTCAGAGAAGAGTTTTTTGTTGCATCTTTTCAGAAATATTTTTATGTATGTGTCAACACATATTCTTTTAAAATTTGGATAAAAGTTATATTCTGCCTATAATTCCGCCCCTTGTTGGAATATGCATTCTTATTTATGCACATATATGTAACATAAAAACATATGATATTGATACCACATTTTGATTTATATTTATTTCATTTTAAGTAGGGGTCAATATCTTTGTATATATATTTGTTGTCAACTTATACATATATTATCTGCTGATTGCGTTCATATCTATACTCTTTTTCCTACTAGACTGTTTGTTTTTCTTCTTAGATGTGTTCTTTGTATATGCAGACGTTAGCTTTTTGTCATATTGAAGATAATTTTCTCTCCAGTTCCTCATTTACTTTTTAATTATTTGGTAGATTTTGGTGCTATAAAAATTTTTAATCAGTCAAGTTATCAATCTTTTTCTTCATGATCTTGAGTTTGTGTGCTGCTTAATATATCCCCTGGTCAAAGATTATAAATATTTTTACCCATACTTTTTCTAGTAGTTTTAAGATTTCATTTTTAACTTTTGTTTGTTGTGCCTGTAATTTATTTTGGTCCAAGAAATGAGGGCTTAACTTTATTTTTTACAAAATGCTGTTTCCCAGCATCATTTATTTAATAATCCATCTTTTTTCTGTTGGTTGAAATATGCTATATTTATCTTATGCGACATTTCTGTATGTATTTGGGACTGTCTCTAGGTGTTGGTTGCATCTTTGCTGTCCCTCTGTTTTACCATGTTTTCATAACACATAATTTTAGTGGCTAACAGGATTTCATCCCTGTGACTAGTCTTTTGCACAATTTCTGGGGCATTCTTTCATATTTATTTGACTAGCATATAACTTTGTCACCTTCTGTCTAAAACCCTATCACTTTGCATTGAATCAAATTTAAGGTTAATTAGGGTACAATCGATTGTCTTCATAATGTTGAATCTTCTAATCCAAGAGTGAGGATTTCAATATTTTAAAATACCTTCTGTTTTTACAGCTTTGGAGAGCTTAAAATTTTCTTTATGTGATTTCTATTAATATTTTGTTAATCCTGTTTTTAAGTATTTAAATTTTGTTACTAGTGTAAATAGGATTTATTCCTCCAGTGTAATTTTCTTACATATTATTATTTTTAAATTGGAAAACTCTTGATTTTGAATAATAATTTTGTAACCAGGTAGCTTAATAGATCCTTGTTTTTTAGTTATATAATTATATCATCTGCAAAATGACAATTTTTATCTTCTTTTTTCTCACTTAGTTGCATTTACTAGTAGCAGGAAGCAAGTTGACCAATAAAATCCCTTAATGCATTTAATTTGATTAAAAACAGCATTTTTAGGAAGGTACTCCTAAATACAGTTTTCAGTTTAATAAAGGGATTTTTAAATACCATTCTTAAAAAAATAAGGACAAATTATAAGGAGATAAAAATAGGAATTTAGGTATTTGTTTACAACATTAATATTTTTGTGTTAGAGAACTGTCTATGTTTATGACATTGATCTTTCAGCTTGTGTATGACCCTTAGAATGGTGGAGTTCCTATCAGAATATGTGAACTTTAATTTGGAAGTCTAACATAGATTAGCAAATGACAGTTTAGATCTATGTTTCTCATAACTTGACTGATTAAAAATTTCATGATAACATGAAATATTTTAAGGAGTACTTTTGAAATCAATAGTTTTATATTTATCTTAGGAAAAAATTGTTTACCCCATTTCTAACATGTGATTCCATTGTTGATATTTGCTTAGAGTGAGGTTAAAAACACAGCAAAATGCACAAAAGCACAAAACAGAAAACAAAAAAGACATATTAAATGACCTACAGAGAAAAAGTACAGTACATAAATGTCATGAAGTTTTTAAAGAATTAAGAGATTGAAATTTGGAAAATTCAGTTTTAGATTAATAATATACATGCATTTTCATAGATCACAAGTGGTTTTCTATGTATTTTGTTATTAGCAATTCTTATTAATAATATAGGTAATAATACTGAAGGTTATTATAAACAAGAAATTATAATAAGAGCTTTTACACATTATCTTAGATATTGATTATAAGAATTCATCTTCCAGTTTAATAGTCTCAAAGAAATGCAGCTTATTTGCACAAAATTATGTAGCCAACGAAAGGTTATCCTGCACATTTACTGTAAACTCTTTACTCAGAATTCACTCTGACTTATTCATATACATGACAGAACTATTTTTGAAAGTTATATTTCCCTTTGGAGACCTTCAATAAAAATAAAATTAAATATTTTTAAGCTAAATACTCCTTATAGACAAAAACATAAAAATAAATTGTCTCGATACATCATCATAATGTATCACTAATAATTCAGGTATCTCTAAGGGAAATTTGCCAGTGTAAGGGTAGTCCAATTATATTCATATTCAAAATTGCTAAGTAATCAAACTGTTTGGAAAGTGTAAATTTTAACTGTGGTCTGTATAATTTTTGTAGAATGGAAGGAGATAACTTATATGAGGTATCACTTAATAATTAAAGGGATACTGACACACTTAGAAATATCAGCTAACTATAGCACTTGTAAACTTACTGAGTAATTAGAACCCAATATATGGCCAAATATCTACCAATTTTGCAGAAAATAGCCAGTCTGTTGAAAATGATTTAGTTTCAATTATTGTGAATTGCTAACCTGAAAGTGGAAATAATTTCAGAGATTATTTTAAAGTTCAAGTTCTAGTTTTACAGATGAGGACACTAAAGCCAAAAGCAGTAAGTGATTTTCCTGTAGGACAACATTAATAATTGGTAGAGCCAGTTGCATGCTGGAATCCATGTCTAGAATTCTGTGGAGATTGTTTGTGTTGTTGGGAGAAGTAGACTTTAAAGCTAAAGGAATTCAACTCAGTGAAGTTATTAATTTACTTCATTTCTGTGGGGAGTTTTGATTTTGTTGTCATCCTGGTACTTCCTAATACTGTTAATTTTTATATACCCGTTTTTTAAAAGAAAATCATATGAGAACTATTTACTCTCCCTAGTGATAGTGATATGTACTAGATGGAATGGGCTTTTCTGGCAGAAATAATAAAATACAAACTTTTAATGAGGAAAACTGTATTGTGACAGCGTTTGCCTTGAGCATCTTGTTCTTACTGCTAAAAAATAAATTTCAGGGCTAAGTCTACATAGCAAACTGGGAAGAGGGTCTTCTAAGTACTTCTTGTTTCCAGGATATAAGGTAATTTTAAGACACTTAAAAAAAAAAAAAGAAAGAAAAAGAAAAAGAAAACTCCCAAACCAAAAAACCTTGGGACCTAGTTAATGCACACAGCTTCAGTTGGGACCTGCCTTGTGTACTCAATCTCCCCACAGCTTATAAAGTCAGTTAAATATAGTCACAGTTGGTTTCTGTGGAACAGCAAATAGGAAAAGAAGGGAAAGCTGGAGGCGTGTTGGTGAAAAACACTTCAAAGTAATTTATTTTGACGCTTTTTAAAGGGTTCTTTGTAAATGTACTTTTAAATAGTAGTTCTGTTTCCTTGAATCCACGCAAGAGCATAAAATAGACTGGATTCAGGGGAACTGGCGTGGGAATATTTTCAGCTCCATTTCTGCTTGTGTTGGGACAGCTGCTCTACTCTGCACTGCCTGTTTTCTTTAATGGACCTAAATTCAGGTGACTGAAAAAGCCATTTTGTGGTACACACCTTACATAATCCTTATATGCATGTTCATTGTGCACGCCTTTTCACTGGAGTTTTGTGGTGATTATATCGTCCACCTATTAGATTTCCAAACAGAAGGAAACACATAAGTGATCCAAAACTTGGTAACAGTTTTATTAATAAATCAAAGGGCAAATAAACATCTTGTCCTTAATCCATTTTAATGAAGTCAACTAAACTGATTATCTCTTCAAACCAAACCACTGGCTGGCTCTTCAATGATTTTTCCCAATTAATAAGAAAATAATTATCTATCTTTTCTCTGTTAATTACTCCAAGATAAAATCAGGTTACTTCCTTATACTGTCTGAGACAAACTTGGGCAAGCAAAAAAACCAGTATTGTTTTCTTGTTTTTTAAAGTTTTCTGTATTTTATATTATTAAAGTCTTGGTCTCCTCACCGGTGTGAAGTAATTAGATTTACTTGATCTGTAAGGCCCTCTCCAAGTCTAATTTTATGACTCCTAACTGGACAGTGTTGTAACAGTGTGCCAGCAGTAACTTCAGTGTTGCATCTGAGGGTTTCAGTGTAACCCACAAGAGTAATTTCTTACCTTTTTTCCACTGTATTTCTACACACCCTCGAATGTCACTCCCATGGACTTAGTCAGCTTTGGGTTTTTGTGTGAAGCACAGCTCCCTAAACTCAGCCTCTTTTACAAAACTGATGCAGCATGCCAGAGTGTGACAGCAGGTCTTTAAGAAATCCTGCTTTCAACCACCAGCTCCTTAGATGTGAACACGGACCCAGAGGATGCTTTTAAGTCTTGTATTTATACTCTGCTGCCCTACTTATGACTTCGAAGTGTGTGTTGAGTCACTGAATAGATCTATTAACTGGAGGTTTTCACACTACAAATCAGAATTTACCACACTCGGCTTAGTCACACCAGCATTTAATTTATTTTGGATCAGCCCCTTTAGCAAGGAACTTAAGGTTTTACTGCTCTAAAATGCTTTTGAAACGTTATTTACCCTGTTGCTCACTCAACATCTGACAAAAATTTGCAAGTGCTTCCAGGAATAGTAAAAATGTGTTTCAAAACACTGGACCAAAATAGGGAGCTTAGATCTATGGTACGGGTGCCCCATTTTGAGAATGTCTAATTTACAACAACCTTTACAGAGGCTTTTACACAGGATTCTTTTAAATAGGGAATACTACTAACATATTTCAAATGTGAGTCAATACATAAATATTTTGTTAAGACGTCTTGTCAGCAACACATCTATTTCATTATGCATGAAATGCAACTACTTTTAGTTTCTAAGTTGCTGAATTATCTAGTATCCTCAGGGGAATTTCTCTGAAGATTTGCTAGGCTTGGATAGGTCTTTACAGTTTTTTGAAAATCTTAGAGGAAATTTCTGTGTTTTGTAGCATGATCTTTGTAAGCATCTCATTAAGAACTGAATGTCTGAAGAGTACGAGATCATTGATTCTTCACTAGGTAGATGGTGAAAGTGTGCATTTATGTGGAGAAGGGAGGGATAACTTAGAAATGTATGTGACACCAAAGTGATGACCTGTGAATGATAAAGAAGTTTTCAGGGTTATTTAGTTATTTATTTTTTATTAACACATAATGTATTATTAGCCCTAGGGGTACAGGTCTGTGAATCATCAGGCTTACACACTTCACAGCACTTGCCATAGCACATACCCTCCCCAATGTCCATAACCCAACCACCCTCTCCCATCTCTCTCCCCCCGGCAACCCTCAGTTTGTTTTGTGACATTAAGAGTCTCTTTTGGTTTGTCTCCCTCCCGATCCCATCTTGTTTCATTTTTTCCTTCCCTACCACCCAAACCTCCCACATTGCCTCAAATTCCTCATATCAGGGAGATCATGTGATAATTGTCTTTCTGATTGACTTATTTCGCTCAGCATAATACTGTCTAGTTACATCCACGTCGTTGCAAATGGCAAGATTTCATTTCTTTTGATGGCTGCATAGTATTCCATTGTATATATATACCACATCTTCTTTATCCATTCATCTGTTGATGGACATCTAGGTTCTTTCCATAGTTTGGCTATTCTGGACATTGCTGCTATAAACATTCGGGTGCACGTTCCCTTCAGATCACTACATTTGTATCCTTAGGGTAAATACCCAGTAATGCGATTGCTGGGTCATAGGGTAGCTCTATTTTCAACTTTTTGAGGAACCTCTATGCTGTTTTCCAGAGTGGCTGCACTAGCTTCCATTCCCACCAACAGTGTAGGAGGGTTCCCCTTTCTCCACATACTCACCAGCATCTGTCGTTTCCTGACTTGTTCATTTTAGCCATTCTGACTGGTGTGAGGTGGTATCTCATTGTGGTTTTGATTTGTATTTCCCTGATGCCGAGTGATGTGGAGCACTTTTTCATGTGTCTGTTGGCCATCTGGATGTCTTTTTTGTAGAAATGTCTTTTCATGTCTTCTGCCCATTTCTTGATTGGATTATTTGTTCTTTGGGTGTTGAGTTTGATAAGTTCTTTATAGATTTTGGATAGTGGCCCTTTATCTGATATGTCATTTGCAAATATCTTCTCCCATTCTGTCAGTTGTCTTTTGGTTTTTTGTTGACTGTTTTCTTTGCTGTGCAAAAGATTTTGATCTTGATGAAGTTCCAATAGTTCATTTTTGCCCTTGCTTCCCTTGCCTTTGGCGATGTTCCTAGGAAGAAGTTGCTGCAGCTGAGGTCAAAGAGATTGCTGCCTGTGTTCTCCTCAAGGATTTTGATGGATTCCTTTCTCACATTGAAGTCTTTCATCTATTTGGAGTCTATTTTTGTGTGTGGTGTAAGGAAATGCTCCAGTTTCATTTTTCTGCATGTGTCTGTCCAATTTTCCCAACACCATTTGTTGAAGAGACTGTCTTTTTTCCATTGGACATTCTTTCCTGCTTTGTCAAAGATTAGTTGACCATAGAGTTGAGGGTCTATTTCTGGGCTCTCTATTCTGTTCCATTGATCTATATGTCTGTTTTTGTGCCAGTACCATACTGTCTTGATGATGACAACTTTGTAATAGAGCTTGAAGTCTGGAATTGTGATGGCACTAACTTTTGCTTTCTTTTTCAACATTCCTCTGGCTAGTTGAGGTCTTTTCTGGTTCCATATAAATTTTAGGATTATTTGTTCCATTTCTTTAAAAAAAAATTGATGGGATTTTGATAGGGATTGCATTAAATGTGTAGATTGCTTTAGGTAACATAGACATTTTCACAATATTTGTTCTTCCAATCCAGGAGCATGGAACATTTTTCCATTTCTTTGTGTCTTCCTCAATTTCTTTCATGAGTACTTTATAGTTTTCTGAGTATAGATTCTTTGCCTCTTTGGTTAGGTTTATTCCTAGGTATCTTATGGTTTTAGGTGCAATTGTAAATGGGGTTGACTCCTTAATTGCTCTTTCTTCTGTCTTATTGTTGGTATAAAGAAATGCAACTGATTTCTGTGCATTGATTTTATATCCTGACACTTTACTGAATTCCTGTACAAGTTCTAGCAGATTTGGAGTGGAGTCTTTTGGGTTTTCCACATAAAGTATCATATCATCTGCAAAGAGTGGATGCTGTACTTTGTCAAATGCTTTTTCCTCATCTATTGAGAGTATCATATGGTTCTTGTTCTTTCTTTTATTAACGTATTGTATCACACTGATTGATTTGTGGATGTTGAACCAACCTTGCAGCCCTGGAATAAATCCCACTTGGTCGTGGTGGATAATCCTTGGCTAGTATTTTGCTGAGAATTTCCGCATCTGTGTTCATCAAGGATATTGGTCTATAACTCTCTTCTTTGATGGGGTCTTTGTCTGGTTTTGGGATCAAGGTAATGCTGGCCTCATAAAATAAGTTTGGAAGTTTTCCTTCCGTTTCTATTTTTCGAACAGTTTCAGGAGAATAGGTATTAATTCTTCTTTAAATGTTTGGTAGAATTCCCCTGGGAAGCTGTCTGGCCCTGGGCCCTTGTTTGTTGGGAGATTATTGATGAGTGCTTCAACCTCCTTACTGGTTATGGGTCTGTTCATGTTTTCTATTTCTTCCTGCTTCAGTTTTGGTATTTTATAAGCCTCTAGAAATGCATCCATTTCTTCCAGATTCAAATTTGCTGGCATATAATTGCTTATAATATGTTCTTATAATTATTTGTATTTCTTTGGTGTTGGTAGTGATCTCTCTTCTTTCATTCACTATTTTATTTATTTGGGTTCTTTCTCTTTTCTTTTTGTTAAGTCTGGCCGGGGGTTTTTATCAACCTTATTAATTCTTTCAAAGAACCAGCCCCTAGTTTCGTTGACTTGTTCTACTGTTCGTTCGTTTGTTTGTTTGTTTCTATTTCATTGATTTCTGCTCTGATCTTTATTATATCTCTTCTCCTGCTGCGTTTTGCCTTTTACTTTTTTCCTTTTCTTTCTTTCTTTCTTTCTTTCTTTCTTTTTTTTTTTTTTTTTTTTTTTTGCTGTTCTTTCTCCACCTCCTTTAGGTGCAGGGTTAGGTTGTGTATTTGAGACCTTTCTTGTTTCTTGAGAAAGGCTTCTATCACTATATATTTTCCTCTCAGGACTGCCTTTGCTGTGTCCTATAGATTTTGAACCATTGTGTTTTTTTTTTATCATTTGTTTCCGTGAAGTTTTTCAATTCTTCTTTAATTTCCTGGTTGACCCATTCATTCTTTAGAAGGATGCTCTTTAGCCTCCATGTATTTGGGTCCTTTCCAGCTTTCCTCTTGTGTTTGAGTTCTAGCTTCAGAGAATTTTGATCTGAAATATGCAGGGAATGATCCCATTTTTTGGTAGCGGTTGAGATCTGACTTGTTATCCAGGATGTGATCTCTTCTGGAGAATGTTCCATGTGCACTAGTGAAGAATGTGTATTCTTTTGCTTTGGGATGGAATGTTCTGAATATATCTGTGATGTCCATTCGATCCAGTGTGTCATTTAAAGCCTTTATTTCCTTATTGATCTTTTGCTTGGATGGTCTGTCCATTTCAGTGAGGGGAGTGTTAAAGTCCCCTACTATTATTGTATTATTGTCAATACGTTTCTTTGATTTTGTTATTAATTAGTTTATATAGTTGGCTGCTCCCTTGTTAGGGGCATAGATATTTAAACTTGTTAAATCTTCTTGTTGGACAGACCCTTTGAGTATGATATAGTGTCCTTCCTCATCTCTTATTATAGTCTTTGGCTTAAAATCTAATTTATCTGATATAAGGATTGCCACTGTAGTTTTCTTTTGATGTCCATTAGCATAGCAAATTGTTTTCCACACCCTCACTTTAAATCTGGAGACATCTTTGGGTCTAAAATGAGTTTGTTGTAGACAGCATATTGATGGGTTTTGTTTTTTTATCCATTCTGAAATCTTGTGTCTTTTGATTGGGGGCATTCAGCCCATTTACATTCAGGATAACTATTGAGAGATATGAATTGAGTGCCATTGTATTGCCTGTAAGGTAACTGTTACTGTATATCATCTCTGTTCCTTTCTGATCTACTACTTTTAGGCTCTCTCTTTGCTTAGAGGTCCCCTTTCAATGTTTCCTGTAAGGCTGGTTTGGTGTTTACAAATTCTTTTAGTTTTTGTTTTCCTGGAAGCTTTTTCTCTCTCCTTCTATTTTCAATGATAGCCTAGCTGGATATAGTATTCTTGGCTGCATGATTTTCTCATTTAGTGCTCTGAATATATCATGCCAGTTCTTTCTGGCCTGCCAGGTCTCTGTGGATAAGTCTGCTGCCAATCTAATATTTTTACCATTGTATGTTACAAACTTGTCCTTAGCTGCTTTCAAGATTTTCTCTTTGTCACTAAGACTTGTAAGTTTTACTATTAGATGATGGGGTGTGGACCTATTCTTACTGATTTTGAGGGGAGTTCTCTGTGCCTCCTGGATTTTGATGCTTGTTCCCTTTGCTATATTAGGGAAATTCTCTACAATAATTCTCTCCAATATACCTTCTGCCCCCCTCTCTCTTTCTTCTTCTTCTTCTTCTGGAATCCCAGTTATTCTAATATTGTTTTGTCTTATGGTATCACTTATCTCTTGAATTCTCCCCTTGTGGTCCAGTAGTTGTTTTTCTGTCTTTTGCTCAGCTTATTTATTCTCCATCATTTGGTCTTCTATATCACTAATTCTCTCTTCTGCCTCATTTGTCCTAGCAGTAAGGGGCCTCCTTTTTTTATTGTACCTCATTAATAGCTTTTTTGATTTCAGCTTGGTTAGATTTTAGTTCTTTTATTTCTCTAGAAAGGGCTTTTATTTCTCCAGACTGTGTTTCTCTAATATCTTCCATGCCTTTTTTGAGCCCAGCTAGCACCTTGAGAATCATCATTCTGAACTATAGATCTGACATATTACCAATGTCCTTATTGATTAGGTCCCTAGCCTTTGGTACTGCCTCTTGTTCTTTTTTTTTTGTGGTGAGTTTTCCGCCTTGTCATTTTGTCCAGATAAGAATATATGAACAAGAGAATAAAATACTGAAAGGGTTGCAAAGACCCCAGAAAAATATATGCTAACCCAATCAGAAGATACCCCAGCTCTGGGGGAGAAGAAAGGGGGTAAAAAGAAGTTAAAAAGAGAAATTAAAAAAACCTAAAAATAAAGAATATATATATATTAGACTGGTGAATAGAACAGAGCCACCCACTTGATTTTGGGTGTATTTTGTTCTGTTAGAAGAAACTTCCTTCCAAAATTTTAAGGAAAGAAAAACTTATATATATGTAAAAATACGGGTAAACACAATGAAGGGATGGGATATGACTGGAAAGATGAAAATTTAAAAAAAAATATTGTAAAAAAGGAATTGATAAGGATAAGTTGGTTGGAAAAAGAAAGAAAAAGAAAGTGGAGAGAATTTGCTCAGGCTGGGGACTAGAACAAAGTCCTGTGCTCGATTTAGGGTATGTTTTGATCTATTAGAAGAAATTGTATCCTGAAATTTTTTAGGGAAAAAAAAAACAAACAAACCATATATATATATATATATATATATATATATATATATATATATAATAAAGTTAGATACAATGAAGGGTAACATATGAGTATAATAATGAAGGTTTAAAAAGAATTTTTTTTTAGAAAGGTATTGTTAAGATCTAGTTAAAAAATGTTAAAAGAGGAAGGAGGAAAAATTTTTTAAAAATTAGAATAAGAAAAAATAAAATTAAGTATATTTAATTAACTTTGCAATACTAAGGAATCATAGGGAGAAAGCCCTGAATTCCATGCTTTGCTTTCCCCTCCTCTGGAATTCCGCTGTTCTACTTGATCAATGAGCTTGGTCTTGGCTGGATGTTCTTGCTGATCTTCTTGGGGAGGGGCCTGTTGTAGTGATTCTCAAATGTCTTTGCCAAAGTCGGAATTGTGCTGCCCTTGATGGGGGCCGGACTAAGTAATCTGCTCGGGTTCACTCTTGGGAGCTTTTGTTACCTGAACGCTTTCCGTGGAGGCCTGGAGGACGGGAATGAAAATGGCAGCCTCCCAATCTCTGGCCCGGAGGAGTCAAGAGCTCAGGGGCCCACTCCTTAGTGCGTCCTTGGAGAAAAATGCTCAATCACTCCCATCTCCCTGATCTCCGGCTGTGCTCCGAGCTCACCTGGCCTGTGACCGAGCATTTCTGCCTGTGGCACACAGCCCCGTTTGGAGTCTCCAAACCCACCAAATATTGCCACTCTGCTCTTTTGGTAGATGGAGGTGAGTTTCCCTGGATCTGTGTCTTGTGGGGTCCCTGCTCAAAGAGCAGTGGTCTAACTGTGCTGCAGATCACAGTTTAACGTAACCCTGAGCTGAGAGCTCACTCCTCAGCTCCGTCTCTGTTACTGGCCTCCTTGCTCTGATACCTGGCAGCTTGCCACATTCAGACACCCCCGATCTTTCAGTCACCCCACGGGACCTGAGACCACACTGTCCCCACAAGGGCTTCACACCTGCTTAGCCTCTGGAGTGATGCCCTTCAGTGGAGCAGACTTAGAATTTCAAACTTTGTGCTCCGTTGCTCCACCACTTGCTGGGAGCCAGCTCCTTCCCCCACAGTTTATCTTCCCATTGTTTCAGATTCACTTCTCTGCACATCCTACATTTCAGAAAGTGGCCTATTTTCTGTTTCTAGAATTGCTGCTCTTCTCTTTGATCTCCTGTTGGGTTTGTAGGCGTTCGGAATGGTTAGATAACTACAACTGAACTCCTGCGACCTGATGTCATCTCAGTTTGCTACTCCTCCATCTTGACTCCTCCCAGTTTTCAAGGTTTTAATGTAAGACTAAGATAATTAATTCTAGGGTTTCAAGTTTATAGCAATCTAATATCTAGGTCTTTCCTCCCCACTTTGGAATGTTTTCAAAATATCCTAATATTTTTGAACCAAGTCATTGGAAACTTCAAGTTCAGTATCTCATGAATCTCTTCTGGGCTAGCAACAAGTGTCATGTGCCACTGAAATTAAGGGCTCAGAACGTGTGTGGGTGAGAGATTGGTTTTCTAATCTTGGCAGAGTCTGCTGTATCAGAGGTCAAAGGATTACTCTTTTGATTTTCTTTATAATTTGTTTCAGAGCATCACCTTTGCACATTGGCCAATTGGTAATTTTTATTAGGTTTTATCAAAACTAAAGAATTTTTTTGAATGTCTTATTTTTCTCTTTATTCTAAAATACTGTCTTTGACTCTTTTTAGTTCCTGAAATACCCTTCTCTTTCCAGCACTGCATTATCTCCATCTGTACCCATCCTTTTCCCCAGTTTTGGGAGCCTTTTTCCTTCCTGTTTAGACCAGACCTTCTCTATTTACTCTTGAGCCAATTCACTTCCTGGGCATGCCAATTATTCTTCCATTCTGTTCATTCATCCCTCTCCCTGCCTTATCCTAGTCACATGTTCTAAGCCCTTCCATCTTAAGGAATAATCTATAATTTCTTAAAGGCATGTTCTGTGCCATGTATTTTATTGTTACTTATTTTTAATTAGGAAATACTTATATTGTGCAAAATAATATGTAATATCTCAGTAATTTATGAAGCATAGTAAGTAAATGAATCTACTACTAACTTAAAAAATGGTAGAATCTTGATGAAAGTGCCTGTTTGTTCTTTCCTTCTAATCCCCATAGATAATTAGGATCATGACATTTGCTTAATGTCTTGTTTTTCTTTAGGGTTTTATCATCCATGAATGTTAATAAATATATTATTTAATTTTGTGTATTTTTTAATTTATAGAGATTATATCATGCTATATATTCTATATATTCTTCATTCAACATAGTTTATAAGATTTATCAACTTTGAGGTGAATAAATACACTTGATTCATTTCTACTACTGTGTAACATTCATTTTTCTGAGTATACCACAATTACCAGTTTTCCTGTTCCTGGTCATCTGAATTGTTTCCATACCTTGCTTTTACAAATACTCTTTCTCTGAAGATTTTTTATGTGTCATGAACAGGAGTCTCTCTAGGGTGTATGCTACATCTTAGAGTATGAGCAATTTCAACATTGGAATATAATTGACTGCTATCTTGTAAAGGATTTTACTGATTTTCATTCTCACCAGTAGTATATACAAATATGTCTTGCTAATATATTTTTGCTAATAATTGATTTTGGTAAATTTTTAAACTTTGGCTAAGCTAGTGTGTGTAGAATATTATCTCATTGTGGTTTTAATTTGCTTTTCCTTGATTACTAATGAAGACTGAGCATCTTTCATGTGATTACTGGCAATTTGTGTTTCTTCTAGAATATACCAGTTTGTGCATTTGCCAGTATTTTTATTGGGTTGTCTTTTCTTTCTTTCTTTTTTTTAAGTATTTTTTAAAAAGATTTTATTTATTTATTTGAGAGAGTGAGAGAGAAAGACAGAGAATGAGAGGGGGGAGGACAGAGGGAAAAGCAGACTTCCCGCTGAGCAGGGATTCTGATACGGTACTCAATCCCAGGATCTGGGATCAGGACCTGAGCCGAAGGTAGACACTTAACTGACTGAGCCACCCAGATGCCCCTGGATTGTCTTTTTTAATGTGATATTTTGAATTTGTTGGTATATTCTGGGAATTAAACTTTTCTGTTATATATGTGCCTAGACAATAATTGTACTTAATAAACTTTTGAGAAGTTGAACTAAAATGCAAATCTATTCATATTTCTTATTATTATACCCCCAATTGAAAATTGAGGATTCATGGGGCACCTGGGTGGCTCAGTGGGTTAAAGCCTCTGCCTTCGGCTCAGGTCATGATCTCAAGGTCCTGGGATGGAGCCCCGCATCGGGCTCTCTGCTCAGCAGGGAGCCTGCTTCCCCTTCTTTCTCTGCCTGCCTCTCTGCCTACTTGTGATCTCTCTCTCTGTCAAATAAATAAATAAAATCTTTAAAAAAAAAAAAAAAGGAAAATTGAGGATTCTTGCCCTGGTGCTAGTGGTCCTTTCATACAGGATCCTTACCCTCATATCTATCTTCCGCTTGCCAGGCTCTCCTAGGACCCTGGCTCTAGCAATAGCCAGGCACTTTTAGTTGACTGGATTGGCCAGCTTGCCTTTTCACAGGTTAGTCCCTTTTGTTAGAAAGCCTATCCTCCATTTTTAATCCTCTTGCAAGTTCCTGCTTCTCCTTTACTACCCACTTTAAGCACTGTCTTTTCTGTGGACCTTTTTCTAACCTTCTAGGTATGTCATCATGCTCCTTACTAGGGCCTATACTTTGTCCCTGGTCTTAGTGTCACACCATTGCTGCACTGGGGATGCAGCCGGAACAGGGATTGGAAGGTTTAAAGTCACATAATTTGGTTAATTGTTCATATTTAAAATCTTCTGTTTTATAATGTTTCAGAATCTTAAAAATCTTTCTGGCTAGGGACAGTCTGCCTCTCCTGGAGCCAGCAAATAGAGATAACAAAGGGCCCAGCTGGGAGCATGCCTTTGATATCAGACTAACTAATCCAGAGCCATACCTCCTCTGTCTGGGCCCTTACACCCCAGGAGACAATATTCCTCTGCCTTGGTCATCCCAGGGCTAGGTGTCAGGCATCTAGGGACCACTCCTATAGCTTAGAGCCTGCCCAAATTATTCAGACTACCAAACTGAAACTGCCCTGCCCTCCTGCCTTACCTTTCCCTTGAAAACCCCAGTAAAGGCTCTGACCTTGTTTTTTCCCTTGCTTTTGATTTCTGCTTCTTGACAACCCTGAGGTTTCCCCATTATGTCTTTACGTGGTGTGCTGTTCCTCCTTATGTCTAGGACTTGTAAATATAATAAACTTTTTTTTTTTCTGAACCTCTCCCATGGTTGCATGCAATTGACCATCACATTAAAGATTACAAAAGTTATGATTTTCCCCCATTTTATGGAGATACAATTGATATACAGCACTGTATAAGTTTAAGTGTACAACATAATGATTTCAGTTGTATTATGAAGTGATTACTGCAGTAAGTTTAGTTAACATCCATCATCTCATATATATACAAAAAATTTTTTTTTTCTTTGTGATGAGAAGCCTTAGGATTTATTTTCTTAACAACTTTTACATATACCATGTGGCAGGTGTTAACTATAGTCATTATATTGTACATTGCATTCTTAATACTTATTTATCTCATAACTGGAAGTTTCTACCTTTTGACCACCTTCCTCTAATCACTCTCCCCCACTCCCCACCTTTGGGAACCATAAATCTCCTCTTCTCTTCACTTCTCTTCTCTTCTCTTCTCTTCCCTTTCTTCCTTCCTTCTTTCCTTCCTTCCTTTCTTTCTAGATTTTATTTGTTTATTTGTCAGAGAGTGTAAGAGAACACAAGCAGGGGGAGTGGCAGGCAGAGGAGAAGTAGGCTTCTCCATGAACAAGGAGCCTGATGAGGGACTTGATCCTGGGACCCCGGGATCATGACCTAAGCTGAAGGCAGATGCTTAACTGACTGAGCCACTCATGTGTCCCTCTCATCTCTTTCTTGATGAGATTTTTAAAAAAAGATTTTATTTACTTATTTGACAGAGATCACAAGTAGCCAGAGAGGCAGGCAGAGAGAGGGGAAGGAAGCAGGTTCCCCACTGAGCAGAGAGCCTGATGCAGAGCTTGATCCCAGGACCCTAGGATCATTACCTGAGCCAAAGGCAGAGGCTTTAACCCACTGAGCCACCCAGGCGCCCTGAGATTTTTTTTTTTTTTAAAGATTCCACAGATGACTGAAATCATACAGTATTTATACTCTGTTTCAGTTATTTCACTTCTGTTTTAGTTATATCAAGGTCCATTCATGTCACAATGGCAGGATTTCCTCCTTTGCTATGGCTGAACAATATTCATATATAATATATGTGTGTGTATGTATATATATATATGTATATGTGTATCACAACTTTTTTATTCATTCATCTGTACATGGGCACTTAAGTTGTTTCCATGTTATGGCTATGATAAATAATGGTGCTATGAACATGGGGGTGCAGATAGCTCTTCAACATAGTAAAAAATATCTAACTTTTAATCTATACTTTGCTTCTTTCTAGCTATAGGACCTGACCTCACCTCTTCAAGACTCTGTTCATTCCTAAAACTGGTGTTATAATCAGACCCTACCAATAGGGTTGCTCAGAAGGCTAATGCTTATAGAATATTTCTACCAATTCTGCCCCCATGATAAATATTACCTGCTATTTTTATTATTACTATTACTATTCTGATGTGCATTGATAGACCCAACTCTCTCATCTACCATGTTTTCATGTCTTGAAAGGTAAGACTTGTCTGTAACCCTCCTTTTGGAATATCAGCATATAGTTGATGAATGAATGAATGAATGAGTGAAAAAATACATATGACAAGGAATATTGGAGCCAGGATATGAAATGCCCACATTAAAAGTGCATACTTTTATTTGGTTAGGCTTTTGGGAATGGAGATGATAGTTAATTAAGAGCTTTGACTTCTTTATTAGAAAATGTAAGTTTAATCAGATGGGCTGGTGGTTTCTAAACTGTGTTTTGAAGAGCCTTAGGTTGCCTGAGGTACCTCAAGTTTGGCTCGAGGTAGGGGGTGGGACACAGAGAGGAGTGGGAGGCAAAGTGTTTGGGAAGGACTCTGTCCTTTTCCACAGCCCTCCCTAACTCCCCTGACCTTGAAACCAGATAGCTTTGTGGTAATCCCTTTTGTGTTATGTATTGGAATTCTGCTCACATTTCATTGGAAAAGCTTAGTTGTGGGAGTAGTACAGCCCCTTTACCTTGATGTGCTGGGTGTATGGTAGCTTAGGTATTGGGGGCAGGAAGACCAAGGCTGTGCCCAGTGTGGTGGGGAGAAGTGGATGGCAGCTAAGAATCTGAGAGGTACCCTGAGGGAGGGCTCATGCAGCACTGTAGAAATAGAGTCAGTAGTGCACCTCCACTGGCAGTGTGGGAAATGAGAGTGTATTTGTATTTTGTGTTTTAAGACAAGAAGTCAAAGCTGATTGATAAGACAACTTTTGATGCATAAGTTGCAGACAGGACATTGGCATGTCCTGTGAGATTAGAAACCCAAAGACATTGAATTTTGCTTTATTGAGCAAATAGCTGTTGTATTCCCACTACCTAACAGTGTCCTGGGTCATGATGAGTAAAGTGATTGCGGTGCTGTCCTCATGGATCCTGCAGTCCAGTGAGGAAGGCACATAATCCATTGTCACTGACATATAATGAGACATGTGACAGGAGCTATGAAGAAAAGAGCTGTGTGCTTTGAGTGTTTCTAATAGCTAGAGGTTCTGATTCAGTCAGGGTGGAGCACATCAGGAAGGATTTTCTGAAGAAATGATGGTCAAACTGACGTCTAGAATTATGGGAGTCCCAATAGGTGGATAGTGAGCAACAGAGTAGTTAGGGGAGTTGAGGAAGAGGGAGCAGTCTCTGTGAAGCTCAGGAAGTACAGCTAATGGAGCCCAAGGAAGTCAGTGTGACTGGCAGGCAGAGCACTGGGAGGGAGGACCGGATTGGCTTCGAACCTGGTAGTTCCTGACAGTCAACTAGAAGTGCAAAGAACAGAAACTTTCCTCTGACCTTTTCCCCCAGCCCTGCCTGACCTTTTGTGTGCCCTCCTTAATACTTTTGAGTCCTGGATTAGTTTCCTAAGGCTGTTATAACAAAGTACCATAGGTCAGATGATTTAAACAACAGAAATTTATTTTCTCATAGTTCTGGAAGTTAGCGGTCCAAGACTGAGGTGTCAGCAAGGTAGTTGGTTCCTTCTGAGGGCCATGAGGGAGAATCTATTCCAGGCCTCTCCCCTTGCTTTTGGTGGTTTATTGGTATATTTGGCATCCCTTGACTTGTGTGAGCATCACCCCTGTCCTCTGCCTTCATCTTTACATGATGTTCTCCCTGTGTGCATTTCTGTCTAAAATTCTCCTTTTTATAAAGAACACCAGTCAGATTAAGGCCCACCCTACTCTTATGTGACCTCATCTTAACTAATTTTATCTGCAGTGACCCTATTTCCAAATAAAGTCACATTCTGAAATACTGGGGATTGAGGACTTTCATATGTGAATTTTTAGGGGGACACAATTCAACCTGGAACAAGTCCTGTTTTTAGCCTGACATTGTTATTATATTTAGACAATAAGTCCCTCAAATATGAAAATGAACTTTCTCTCCCCTTTGTCTTAGGGCCTAGAGATGAAAACATAAAATTGAAACTGGCTTGTAGTAAACATGCAGTAAAATTTAGATAATAAGGTCTTTGTTCAAGTGCCATAATTTACCTCCACCTTATAAGAAAATACAAGTGCCCATTGTTGGGTGTTAACCTATTAGACAGTTGCTGCTAAGTAGATATTATTAGCCTGAAACCAGTGGGACCCACATTTATGCTAGGGGAATAGGGGAAAAGAAGAGAGAGGGAGACAGACACAGAGAATGGAACCAAAACTAAACCCAGACTTCTTGGCATGGAAATAGTGTTTGCAGAAGGTGCCAAGAGGACACTTGGAGGCTGTGGTGCCAAGTGTGTGGCTGCTGGGTCCTGAGTGCAGCTGCCAGGAGTTTGTGGTCAGATGTCCAGTCGAGAGAGAGTAGCTTCCAGCCTACCTGGTCATCTTTCCCTTCCATCTTGTGGTTTCCTAAGCCCAGGGACCTATTATCAATTCAAATAAACGGTTTTTAAGTGGTGTTAATTTTTTCCTCTTCCGTCTGTATTCCTGCCTGCTAAAAAATCCATATTCAACTCTAGGGCACTGTCAAAGTTTTATGAAGGCTAAAATTCATCTGATGTGTACTTACTTAGAGGCAGGTAAGCTGGCAGCCATTCTGATGGGTTAGCACCTGTGCTACAGGTTATGAAATATTTTGAATTTTACCCCAAGCTTAACACAATATTTTTTATTCACTTATTATTCCAGCTATACATGTGGGTGTGACAAACAGGTCTGTGGCCAGTTTGGGGCATTAGAATCTTAGAGTTGGAGGATGCGTATTGATTTTGTAGGCCAACTTCCTACCCCTGTGGATTTTGTCCTCTTACAGCAGTCAAAAACTAGCCATCCAGTCTTTGCAAGAGTATCCAGATCAACCAGGAGCTTTTTAACGACAGCATCCGTGGAGGGCTTCGTGCTGAGCCTGATCTCACACCCCTTGGGTATTTAATTTTTGGCTTTTACTGACCCCTTCGTAGTTCATTTTTTTCTCTTTTATTTTAACCCTTTAGTTACTTGAAGTTACTGCTATTTTGTTTTTCCTTTGTTGTTTTCTGGGAACAACACCTTTTTTGTTCTTTAATGCCATTTCTTATTTATCACCCTCTGAAGCTACTTGAGCTTATTTGTGTCCCTCATAGGACTTGAAACACTTCCTAGAGGTGGTGGTTTCATCTAGAGTGCACTACAATTTACTGTATTGTTAACTGAGTTGGTTAGCTCAACTGGTTACCTATCTCCCAAAGCCATATTTTCTGCCACTTTGAAGTCACCTGGAGCCCAGGTTCAATAATGTGCTAGACTTCCTCACCCCAAATGGTTGGCTTTTTGCAACATTTCTCAAAAACTTTTTTTTGTATTGTTGTTTGAGTATAGTTCATACTTACTTGCCCAAATGCCTTCTAGAATGTGTCTTGGCTCAGAATTTCTCAGATCTTGTTAGTAGAATGCTAGGTCTGCCAGATGTTAACAGATTCTCTCTCTTTTACCACCAGCCCTCGCCTCAGAGGGAGTGAGGATTCTGTCATGAAAAAATTGGGAAACACTGCTTCCTAGATTTCCCTCTTGCTGATTCATAAGGTATATTTGCATGCTCAAGGTTTTGAGAAATCCTGAAGTAACTTCCTAGGGGTTGCTGTAGTATATTGCAAACTGAGTGGCTTAAAACAATAGATTTATCCTCTCATAGTTTTGGAGACCAGAATTCCAAAATCAGGTGTAGGGTAGGACTGTGCTCCCACCAGAGGCCCTATAGGAGAATCCATTCCTTGCTCTTGGAGCTTCTGGTGGTTGATGGCATCCCTTGACTTGTGGCTGCATCACTTCAATCTGTTTCTCTGGTCACAGGGCCGCCTCCTCTTCTGTCTGTGTGAAATCTTTCAGTGCCTGCCTCTTATAGGGATGCTTGTGACTGGATTGAGGGCCCACCCAGATAATCCAACAAAACAGTCTTCCCATCTCAAGATCCTTAATCACGTTTGCCATGACTTTTTTGATAGAAGGTAACTAACATCCCTAGATTGCAGGGATTAAGATGGGGCTATGCCTTTGGGAGTCATTGTTGATCTACTGGAGCTGCTCATCTTTTATCCATTCAGGACAAGTAGCCTTATGCTCACACTTCTCAGCCACTCCTTACACCAAATTGCTTTTCCTTTTCATCAGTATGTATCTTTAAGCTCAGGTCTTTCTCCTGTTCACAATGCCTTCCCATCTGTCTTGGCTCCCTACTTCTAATCGCTAAGTAGTTTGGTTTGTATTTTTAAAACACCTGGCACCTCTTGTGTCATCTCTCATTAAAGTCTGTGCCTCTGTTGAACTTTGGACAGTGTGGGATAGTGGGCAAGAGTCTCTGGAGTCAGACTGTCTGGGTCTAAATCCCAGGCTCCCTGGTTAATAGCTGTATGACTTTGGGTAAGTTACTTAATTGCTTCTGCCTGAGTTTCATTGTCTGTAATGGGGGATAATTAGAATAAATAGTTTAAAGAGTTGTTGTGGGAATTACATAAGTTAATAAATGTAAACTGCTGAAAACACAACCTATCACTGTATTGTCCAAAATTGTAGCCATAAGCCATCTGTAGCTATTGAACAATTAAGGTGTGGATAACAGGACTAAGGAAATGAATTTTTAAAATGGAAGCAATATAAAACATATTTCTATTAAACATAACTCTCTTGTTTTGGTAGGATTACATTTCAGTTTAACTAGTGTATTTCTCACTTAAACACACCACTGATTTTGTTGATGTCAACTAATTATTCACTCAGAATGATATTTTCCCTGTGTTCTATCTAACATTGTAGTGCATTTGTTGATTTTATGCAGACAGCAGGACTTACAGGGATGCATGTACCTCATCATTGGTAATTAAATTGAAATGTTTATATTTTTTAACTAAAATATAATTTTTCCAGTTCAAATAACTATAGGCCAATTTTAGAATTTAAAACAAAGGCACATTACTGCCACAGAATTGAATGCAGACACAGAAACTAGTACTATGATCAGAGCAATAAAGACATAAAGAGACTGGAAATTCCATGTTTAATTTGCAGTATGCTCTGCTGGAGCAAAATAGAAAAAAACTGTTTGTTGTGTAAAAAAATTTAAAGAAAATAAAGTGGGTAGTATAAAGGGATATTTAAAATAAATCCTTAGAAGATTTGAAGTTTCCTCTCAAAGATCAAAAAAGAATTAATGTTGTCTGAACTCTGAAATAAATATCCAATACATTTAAAATTTTAACAGGCCATGAATTTGCCACTTTGGATGCTTATAAAATGGCTTGGGTTAATTCACAAAAAAGGAAACCACTTTTAGTTGGAGAGATAAAATAAATTATTTGTTACTGAAGTTTTATTAGAAAAGACAAAAAATACATACAAAACTTTAGTGATATTTAATTAAGTTACCAGTTGCTTGTAGAATACAAGATCTTTCTAACACTATGAAAGATCAATTGATTTGAAATTTGAAAAATTTCAAGTGCATTTCTTTATCTTTAGACAAGTTGTATGATATATGAGTTACTGCCTAGTTACTACTTTAGGTGTCCTTTTTCTCAAAGGATTTAAAAATTTACAAAGAAATGATGTAAATTTTTGGTGAGAAATACCAATTTTATACCATAGATATTTTTGAATGTTCTGTATGTCAAAGGAGAATTTCAGATGGATATGAAAAAATTTCTATCACAATAGGTATGACTCCAGCTATGGTAGGTGAAATATTTGCATTTATTAAAATTTTAAAGTAAAGACTGATGTTTCTTTTATTGCTTTATTCCCCTATATTCTGAAGCAGACTTAAAAGATATCATACTGTAGTTAAAATTTTTCAGTCTATACATTCACATATATGAATCATTGTCAGTTTATAAACCTGTTGAAGGAAATAGAGGACATGAACTCAGTGATCTTGTCCTTTTTGCCAGCACTCATGATGTAATCATGGATGAGTTTTACAAAGATTTCTGTAATATTTACTCCGCTGTAAGATTTTTTTCTTTCTTGAAACAAAAAGGATGCTTACCAAATATTTAGTAATTATAAAGAAAACATGCAGTGTGATTTATGTTTTTCTCAGTCTTATCACAGTGCTTGTAAATGAGCTAAATTTGAAGCTCTAAGGAAAGGAAAAGTTTATGATCTAGTGAGGGAAGTGTGAGAATTCGTATTAAAATTTAATTTTTTATAGTCAATAATAATGATTTTATACATCTTTCAACATGAATCAATATGTAGAATATTTTAGTTAACAGTAGCATTATATAAACTGACTATAAAAACCAGAAAAAAAAATTAAAGAACACTAGTAGAGTTGCTTTCCTGTGTATGGAAATACTCATTTGGATTCACTGTTAATACTTGACATAAGAGTGAGTTAATGTGAACAGATATGGATTTTAACCTGCTAACCTTTTGATCCAAAATCAAATCAATTTTTCTTTAAAAAAAAAACAAGTGAACCAATTGTGCCAGTGATATGATGAATATATTTTATTTTTTTAAAGATTTATTTATTTATTAGAGAGAGAGAAAGAAGGTGAGCAGAGGGAAGGGGCAGAGGAAGAGGGAGAGGGAGATTTCAAGCAGACTTCCCACTGAGCAAGGAGCCTGATGTGAGCCTTTATCCCAGGATCCTGAGAGACTGTGACCTGAGCTGAAATCAAGAGTCAGATGCTCAACTGACTAAGCCATCCAGGTGCCCCTCTGTACATAATGGATATTAAAGGGAATTTTTTTTTCGGTATTCAGTTTTTAGAAGACTTAAGTATGTTTGATACAACCTAGATATGTGATTCTCCTTTTTCAGTTATCAATTCTATGAAATCTAAATACAGATCAAGTGCTTCTGAAGAAAATTTAGGTCTGAATTGAGATGTATTCTAAGTGTAAAATAACAGATTTTTTAGGATTTTAATATAAAAAATGTACAACATCTCATTAATAATTTTTATTAACATATTGCTACAACATTTTGGATATATTTGATTAAATACATTTATTAAAATTAACTTTTGCCTCTTTCTTTTTAACTTTTTAAAATTTGGTTGCTAAAAAATTGAAAATTACACATATGGCTCAAATACATTTTGGTTGGTCAGCACTGGCCTAACACATCACAGGTATCCAGTGAATGAATGTTAACATTAATATGATCACTAATATAATGGTGATGATGATGAAGATGTTATATATATTCCTTGTCCTCTCACTAGAAAACTCCATGAAAGTAGGAAATACATCTTATCCTTATTTTTATTTGCCATATCACATTGAGTAGTCCTGTATTTTTTAGAGGTTGTTCATCAGTGAATCGATTGCCCCAAGATCTGCTTTTTAACATTCCAAGTGCAGAGCTGTGTTGTTGGTTTTTGTTTTTGTTTTTTTTTTAATCCTAAGGATAATGGCATAGAAATCCCTTTGAGTCTGTGCACATGTGTACATATGCGCACGTGCACACATTCACACACACACACACGAGTGTTTTGTTTAGTGTACTGGAAGGCGGGGTTATTTAAGCATTCATAATTCATAATTGTGGATTATTCCAAAAGTAATTTGTACTTATGCTAAAAATTATTTTTCAGTAAACTTAGAGTTTTTATGTTTTTTTTTAGGTAATTGAAAAGTTTTAAAAATTGTAGCACTGGCATCTTGTTTTAGTTGAAGCACTTTTATTTTGATTGAAGGAGAGTTATTATGGAAATAATACTACAGTTAGGTTTAGACAAATTGGTTTCATACACTGCCAAGTTCTCTAACTATCTCTATGACCTTGAACAAGGGATTTAAGCTTTCTGAATTTCAGTTTTCTAATCTGAAAAAATGGGGATAGTATCAGTTACGTCACCAGGGTGTTGTGAGAGATATAAATGGGAAAAATATCTTAGAGTACTTAGCTACCATAGGAATTATAGACATGTAGACTATTATTATTTTGATTGAAATAATCATACATATTTTGAAGAAAATATGTGTTGTAATGTAAAGTTGAGTTAACCATGTCTATTAAAATGTGATAACTTGGGGCACCTGGGTGGCTCAGTGGGTTAAGCCTCTGCCTTTGGCTCAGGTCATGATCTCAGGGTCCTGGGATCGAGCCCCGCATCGGGCTCTCTGCTCAGCGGGGAGCCTGCTTCCTCCTCTCTCTCTCTGCCTGCCTCTCTGCCTACTTGTGAGCTCTGTCTGTCAAATAAATGAATAAAATCTTTAAAAAAAGAAAGTGATAACTTATGTGAATTTTAAGCATAGTGCTGTGGTATAAAAAAAAAAATATGCTCTCAATTTTCCCAAATGTATGATGTCACTCTACAAAATGTAGTCATATAGCCCAAATAAGTCATAAATATTAGTAGAGAGACTAGCTGGGAAAGAAAGCAGTAGTTAGGCATTTCAGTTTTGTAAGATTAGATTAAAAGGTACATATGATCAGGTTAGGCTGAACTAGAGATACCTGCTTTTCAGTCTAAGACCCTGGCAGTATTGGGAATTTGGGCTTTGGTGCTGCTGTGACTAAGATGGGGGGTTGTCGCCAATCCCTGTTAGGGCAGATATTATTTTTACTTGGAGAATCTCTGCCCCCCCTCTTCACCCTTACCCTTTCATGCCCTTACAAAACTCTGGTCTTCAGTAGAGTGCAATCTTGATAAGATTTTTATCCTATAAGTCAAGATTCTTGAAAGTGTAGGGTTGAATAAAAGCTAAGCTCCTTTGCTGTTGGTGAGAGAAAACAAAATGACAAGATTAAAATAGCTTAAAGCATAACCACTGTAAAAGTTGGAGCTGTCTCTAAGTATCTCACAAATAGCTACTTTTTCCCCCTGTGTTTCTGTGTTAGGGCTGAGCTATCTAGAAACGTACCTAGATTGTGTGGCCAAGAGGGCAGTGACACTGGAAAGAGAGTTGCAAGTATAATGGAGACACATATTTTTAAATATGTGACTCTCCCTCCCCTCAAAATGGTTTCTGATAACTTCTCTGAGTGGTAGAACCCAATGTCCAGTATAATACAACAAATAACTGGAGAGACTTCCTAGCCCACAAACTGAGTTTTACCAGTTGAACCCACCCACGTACAGGACACTCCAGGGGAATCAACATTGTTTGTTTGTGTTAGGACCTCTGTGATTTACAGTCATTTCTACAACACTTTGTTTTCTGGCTCTAAAAGTTAGTTAGCTTTATTAGGTTTATGCTAAGTAGCTTTCTGGGTAGATGCTTACAAATTTCTCCATTTAGATTTGTGTATAGATGTTTGAATTTTATCTGTTTCAGTGATTTTAAGTTATGTAAATCACAGTTCTTATTTTGTATCATTCTTCAGTGATTTACAGTGTCTCCAGGGTGATTGATATTCCACATTGCAGAACAGATTTGAAATGCATCAGGGAGCCTGTAAGTGACATTTCTGTCATAGTATGCACATATTTTAGAAACAGTCTTAACTGGATTGTGCCAATTACTTATCCCAGAAAGAAACTGGGTTAAAAGAGTATTTGTAAATAGTTAAATTCTGCTTGTTACCAACAGTGTCATTTTAGTAGCAACCTGTTGAATGCATGTGGATGGGGAAAGATAGAGTCATCAATATGTATGTATTCTTTTGTTATTTATGATCTTTTTAAAGCTGTAAACAAAAGTACATTTGTTTTGTCTTCCTCCCTTAGCCAGGACACAAATTATAAAAAGAAATGTACAAGGAAGAGTTAAAAAATCAGGTAAATACTAAAATTTCAATAATTCTTCTCTTTTCAGTACAGAAGTTTTTTTTTTTTCATTCTAAATTAAAAATTTTTCATTAAATGTGGCCTTGAACACTGGACAAAGTGTAGCACTGTTTTAGTTTTGAGTACCTGTAAAAAAATCATTTCCTGTATAAATCACTTGGATGAATAGAATTATGTAAGCATATACTTTACAAAGAAACAGGCTTTAATTGTATGGACTGTCACTTTGAGAGATAATGAGAAAAGGAAAAGGAAAGAGAGAGGGAGCTCTATTTTCAAAATTAGTGTATATATATATATATATATATATATACACACACACACACACACACACACACAACAAAGAGATTATTTACCACAAAGAGATTATTATTTAAGCATGAAGTTTACTGGTAATTTATTATTAACTTCCCTACAGATCTATACAAGTCTTTATCAATGTATCTGGAACCCTGAGTTATAAAAACTTAGAGGTAGTATATTGTTCTAAACTTGAAAGGAGTTATTCACACCAGCACTGAACTAGCCAGTTAGGCAGATATTTAAAAGGATTTTGACAGGGATATGTTTCTTGTATTTCCTCTGTTTTTTTCCACCTTGATTTCATGCTCAAGTGTGGTGATTTATTTTTCCAGGGCACAGTGCCATCCAGTATAGAAGAGGTCAATAGTATTTCATAGCTTTTCTTTTATCTACACAGCCTTGCCACCCTCTGTCCATGACTCATGCATCTACTGGTATTCCTGATAGCAGAACATTTGATTAGCTGGACAGGTTACCTGGTTACTATTCTCAATCTGTCCACGTGTGGGTTTGCTGATGCATTTGAAATGTGGAGGTCTGAGCCAGTGCAGGAGCATAATCCTATCTAGGACAGGAAATACCTGGCTTCCCAGATACTTCTTAGAGCAATAGGGCAGGGACTAAATCTCTTATTTCCTTCCTGTCCTTTATTCCGTAACACCTATGGCCCAAGTGGATGTTTGATATTCACTAATCTGGGACACTTTGTATTGTTAATGAATTCTATAGAGACCACATTTTATGTTAAAACATTGGTAGGTCCATCATTATGGAGTGATTGATCCTATTAGTGAAGAAATTGTTATATAAATAATTTGTTACAAATATATATACATACATGTGTGTGTTGTCTTTCTAATTATGTAATTAAAAATTACGTCTCTGTACCTTATTAATAACTGTTTCCTTTCTACCCCTTATGTTAACCCTTTAATCCCATTTTCCTTAAAGCATTTGTCTAATTATAGAAAATTATTGTGTTGAAGTTGATGATATTAAAAATGCTGGATTGTGCAAATGTAGCTAAAATTCAAATTCTGGTATTTGCATTCTTCTTGGTAATTAAACTAAGAATGTACAATAATCATTTGCAATTTGAAAGGAACATGTATTTTAAACCAACTAATGATGGGAGTTCTGCCACTGAAAATATGCTAAACTGTTTCAGAATATTTTTTGAGTAGTTTATATTAGAGATAAAAATTAATCAGTTTTATTTATGTTCTAGATATTTATAAGAACAAACCAATGGGCAAAATATAGCCTTACTAGAAAAATGGACAAAAAAGTGAAAAGATAAAAATGAATAATTCCTAGAAGAAATAGAATATATGATCTTAGATAAAAACTCCCCAGTCTTAATACTAGCCAAAAAATGAAAAGCATCATTTTTTGACCTGTGAAATTGGAAAAAAAATGTTTTTTAAAAATTAACATATTAGGTTATAGCTTCTCTCTGACATTTTTTCATAAGTAAATCTTTTTTAAAAAATTTACCATGGGTACAAGACTGAACATTACAATCATATGTAGGATAACTGGAAGTATCTGGCTTCTTTTTGTTATGCCCCAATAATGGGTCCGTGATTAAAGGAGCGAGACTGATATAAAGTGAAGGTCAAGCAAAGCTTTATTTCACGCCAAGCATCAAGAATCTAACCGAACGTTTGGGGATGCACCTCTTACAAGAGAGGGCGACCCTTCTGTTTCACAGACTAGCTTTTTTTTTTTTTTTTTTTTTTAAGATTTTATTTATTTATTTGACAGACAGATCACAAGCAGGCAGAGAGAGAAGGGAGGAAGCAGGCTCCCTGCCGAGCAGAGAGCCCGATGTGGGGCTCGATCCCAGGACGCCGGGATCATGACCCAAGCCGAAGGCAGCGGCCTTAACCCACTGAGCCACCCAGGCGCCCCGACAGACTAGCTTTTAAGGGCAAAGGCCATGCAGTCGGGCCTGGCCACGCACAGGTGACCAATGAGGTTGTAACACATACAGGAAACTCCACAGTGATGCTAGGTGACCAATTGAATTACAATTTACCCTATAGTAGACATTTGAACCAGCCTATTACACCTTGATTAGGATTGGCACCAAAAAGGCTCCCAAAGGGCAGGGGCCCATACTCCTTGGTAGCTTGGGAGACAGTATGCAACCCCCCACTGATTGATGTCTCCACCTGGCCTGACCCACCCTTGTATCTGGGGTTTGTTACCAGGAGCTGGTTTCCGGGACTTGTTTTTAAGTGAATCCCCTGGGGGAAGGGGAGCAGGGACAGTTTAAGGGTTAAACAACAAGGTTTTGTTTAACCTCAATGAAAGCCTCTTGCTAAAATATAAAAATATAAAATAGGTCCTTACACTTTTTAAAAATGTTTCTTTCAACCTTCCAGCTCATGGTGCTTTACTGGAAAGTCTAATGTTTGGCAACAGAGCCATTGTCACTTCTTGATGTATAGGTATGAGGTACATGTGCAATGGCTTCACACCTGTTTGAAGGGCTTGCTCCCTGGCAAATAGAGGGAACGGGTGGTTACAGAAAGAATATCTTAGTTGGTGGGCACAATTAATTCTTTATCATTCAGAGTTTTTTGGTAACATTTCTGGATTACAGTGCTCCTTTCTAAGAAATTAAATTAAAGGAAGTGAAAGTCCATTTTTCCGTGGCAGCAGCTTTTATGGGGAAATAATTGTTAACTTTGAAAGACTACAGGAATTGGAAATTACTTATGTTTTAAATATTGATGATATCCTGGTTTCCTGTCTACCACTTGGTCAGCTGGCTTTCACTCCACTGATAATTGTTGGCTGTATTGTTGTTCTTTGTTCTTCACTTGGTAATGTGTTAGTGTGTTTTACATGGTTCTCAACTATAGACATTAGTCTAGTCTGTTCCTTTTTTTTTTTTTTTTTTTTTTTTTTTTGCAGTATTTTATAGTGAAAATTCTGAGGTCTGGGAGTCTGAAGACTTTTTCGGAGGAGGAGGGGCAGATTCTGCTACTTCCAAACTGTGTGACTGTACACCAAACATTTAACTGTTCTGAATCTCAATTTCCTGATCTGTAAAGTGACAGACTTGAATTAATTAATTAATCCCTATGGTCTTTTGAATTCTGTGAGTTTGAAAACGATTTTATGTAGTGATTTGTGTAACAAACATGAAAACATGAGCCAGGTGAAAATACTTTTCAAAAACATTCTGACTCTGTATTCTTCACACATATCTACATTGCCAATCTTCCCATTGGAAGTTTTTTTTCTTTTTTTAATTTTTAAAATTTATTTGACAGAGAGACACAGTGAGAGGAGAACGTAGTGAGAGGAGAGCAGGGGGAGTGGGAGAAGTAGAAGCAGGCTTCCTGCTAAGCAGAGAGCCCCATGAGCCAGATGACCTGAGCAGAAGGCAGATGCTCAATCCACTGAGCCATCCAGGCGCCCTCCCACCCCCAGTTGGAAGTTTTGATTCTAATTTAGAATTGTGTCCTCTGTTAGTCATCGAGGTGTTTGCATGTCTCTCATGGAGAGGTACATATTACTTTGATACTGTAATTGCTGTTAGCTGAAAAGATGCTTATTTTAGAGTAATTAGAATTTGTAGAATTAGAGAACATAAAGGGCAGTGTAAATTGGTGCTTTCTCCCCTTACAAGAGGGATATTCTATTACCTGATGCTTGAGATGATCTAAACAAAGGAATTCATTTATTAGTGGCGTGATTTCTTTAGCCCAATACTACTTATCTTATACAGTTAAAAGAAGCTGCCAAATGGTTCTTAGGCAGAAACACACAGTATGATTTAGCATGCATTTCAAAGGAACCAGGTTCTCAAATTGCATATAAGAAAGTGTCCTTTTCATTTGTCCTTCTGGGCTATAAGTGCATCCATGTTTGAAGGGAGAGGAGAAATGCTAGTCCCCTGCAGGAAGGTAGACTTCCTGGCTCATACGTATTTGGATGTGGGCTGGAGGATCAGTCAGTGGCTAATACAGCCTTCTATGGTCATCGGTAGAAGAGGTAAAATTTCTGTACTTCCTTCAGCTTCTTATAGATGTGTAATTTTAAGTAATTTTAATACTATAGTCAGGATTTGATTGAATTAATTTTTGGAATTATTCTTTATTTTTATGGTGTTGATCTGGAACATTTCTGAGTATTCCATGAAAGGTGTAAAATAGAGATACCCAAATATTGGGACTATAGGCATCAGGGCACCTAAATCTGGCACTTTTGGTCCCTGGGCAGTGGACCCACTTCCCTGGCCCTACTTCCTTGGCTCCAGAGCTCTGAAATAATACATCCACAGCCAATCCAAGTCCCCCTTCAAACAGTACTGTACTGCTTCCTGTATAGTGCGCATGTCCGAACAAGATCTGAGAATTCTCACCTGCTATGTACTGTTGCCTTCCTCCGAGCTCTGCAGTGTTCTAAAATCACATGATGTCGCTTAATTAAAACTAGAAGCACTGATTAATCCATAAAACACTCCATAATGGGAAATGATTAAGTCAATTTGGTTTAAAAATGAGTCTGTTATGATCTTTTGTTCTTTTGTTGGTTTTTTACTTGTTTTGGTAGGTCCCAGTTGGAGGAGGGTGAGGAGAGTGGTGGTTTTCTAGGTCAAAATAATGGACAACTTGGAGTCCAGTTCTGGCTTTGCCTCTGTTGTGTGATATTATGCAGATTTGCTACTGTCATGTGCCTTATTTACCTCAGGTGCTAGTGGCTCTTTGCCTCTCCGGCCAAGTTCTTGCAAGAATAAGATAGAAAATGTTACAGTCATGGTGATTACTTAAATCTGTGCAGCATTTAATATGAAATGGATACCCTTAATAACCATGTACAAAATTAAATTTAAGAGTCACAATTGGGACATTATCTCTTCAGTTAAAAAGTTTTCTCTAACAAGGATTGAACCCAGGCTGGAATTTGTACTGGATTAATTGTGTTCATAGCAAATGAGTTGGACATTTAGTTCATTTAGTTCCTTGTTTTCTGAGGAATTAAGTATCAGAATTTTTAATATCAGTTGTAGGTTCTCAGTTGCAATGACATTCCAGTTATGAAGTCTGACTGAAGCTTTCTCCAACCGCCCTGTTCTTATAGAGGAGGCAGAAACAATGATCTTGTTGGCTTGGCTGACGCCTGCCTGCCTAGATACTGTGTCTCCCTGTGGAGTCCCCTCAGGGGCTCAGGGAGAGGACAAGCAGAGGCCAGCTGGGCTCCCTAGGTCTGAGACCAGGAGCCTTTGCTCTGCTCCATTTCCCACTCATTGTGCAGCTCAGGCCCTATCACTTGAGAGACCTGGCAAGGAAGTCAGGAGGAAGTGAGTGCCCTGCTGGTTCAGAATGTTCCAGTGTGGTTGGAAAGTTTGAGAAGGGCCCTGGGTGAGAAGAACAAGACCTTATTGACAGGGTTCAGGCCTGGTCAGGTCTGTTTCACATCAGCTTTCTGAATAATCACAGCTTTCCCTGCCCCCATGGATCTCTAGCACTTTCTTTCACCTCTGGTTATTTGTTTTGTTTTGTTTTGTTTTTAAAAACTGTATACAGCCATGGTAGAACACAAAGCATTTTAACTTTTTATTCCAAGAGAAATTATGAAATGTGAAAAGTATGGTGTTGCCTGCTTGAAAATGACAACAGTGATACCAACAACAAAACAAAACTTTATACATTCTAGGGCTTTCCAAACTACTGTAAAATTAATCTTATTGTAAATACTTTTTCTTTTAAGCTGCTTTCTCACTGATTGATTTATAAGACTACCCATTATTCTCAAATTTCCGATAGTCATATAGATTGACCTGGCCTGTCCTGGTCTGAATTGCTCAGCCCTCTTACCTGATACAGTTTGCATGTTAGGTATTTAAAAACCATGCAGTTGTGTCTATATCATAAGATCGAGAGGAAAAGGAATATGCCAAACCATTTCTCTTCTTCTCTACATGAGTCTATAAACCAGAATATTTATGTCAAGAAGTCAGAAGAAAATCTGCTGGAGGTTTTAATGAACCACAAAATGTGTCCCTTGTATACCTTGCCTTGTCATCCTGCCTGAATTTATGTGTGACTTCTACATTAATGTAGTAAACACTCTCTTGGCAGCCCTGTCATTTTCAGGACCCATAGGGTGTCTCCATTTCCAGCTTTAAGTCAGCTAGTGACAATAATAAGGCTTGTTTCATTTTTCTTTTTCCTGGAATATCTGGTGAGTACTTTTGAAGCTCAGAGGGATATTTTAAACTTTTTCGAACTGAGGAAACCAAAGAAAACCCAAATGTTCCCAACTACTTTTGAATACACAGATTTCCAGTAGTAGTTGGAGCCTCCCATTTTTATGTTTAAGTCTGTATGGGATGCAGAGGACTTACGCAGGCTAAAAACAGGTGAACAGTTAACAGGACTGATTGCAAAATGTCTACCCAATTTATATTTAGAATAAGGCTGGTAGCTTTTTATAGTACCTCTAGAACACTGATTTCTCACCCTTTGGCCTCCAAATAGTTTTATTTGATGACTTTCATACTTTCTTACCCTAAAAGTGGCACATGAAATACTTTAGTTTAAAAACCACTGCCCCTTATGTAGAAATTTTTCCAAGAGTTATTAAAAGCCAACTGAGAATCTGTGTTTAGTCAGATACCT
Organism: Martes martes; assembly: GCF_963455335.1. Taxonomy (NCBI): domain Eukaryota; kingdom Metazoa; phylum Chordata; class Mammalia; order Carnivora; family Mustelidae; genus Martes; species Martes martes. The sequence continues at coordinate 124,974,179 of NC_137893.1, read as the reverse complement.
TCATCTTAATGTAGGAATTAAGATGCATCCTTCCTAATTTACAAAAAATAAACATCCTTCTTTTATTAAAGTTTATGAATGTGTGTATATGCATACATATTCAGTGATAATACAAACCTTTTTCTGTTTAACACACCCTCCCATCCCTAAAACTCTTTTTTTAGTGACTTTCCAGAACCCTTGAGTTAGAAGCCAACCCCCACCAGTGCCTAGAAGGTCTTCCTCAACAAAGGCGCTCATCTTCCTCCTCTCTGCCATAGTGTCTTTTTTCAGTAATGTTAATAATGTTCTGGTGTTCCCTACCGCCTTACATTCACCTGCATTGTCCCCAAGTCCCTGCAGTTCCCATCTCATTCCTTCACTCGAGATTCCTTTTTCATAACCACCCAGAAAGTCTGATTCCTGTTTTACGTTCCTGTAGTATTAAGGTCTGCTTTGCTACACATATTTTGCATATTTCACATGGCTAGTAAATGGCAAAACCTAAACCCACGTCCATCTGAAGTGTCATGTTCTCTCTGTTGCCCCATACAATGTCCCCGGATTTTGTTTTTTACTCAGTAAATAGGACAATGATAACACTCAACCGTGCTTCTGTGGTGCTCAAGTGAAATTATGTCTATGAAAATGCTTACTGAACAGTGGAAAGTAGAACACCATTCTGTTTTTACCATCATTAGGTGTATTATTTTTATTCTGGTTGCCATGATCCTTAATTTAAGTTCATATAACTCCTTTGGTGCGTTTCTCAAAGCTCTCAGTCTTGGCTGCCTTCTATGCTAGCTGCGATGGGTCTGACAATTGTCTATTTTCCTTTTCTTCCCAGGATGGTTCATACTTGGCTGAGTTCCTGCTGGAGAAAGGCTATGAGGTGAGTGACTCAGTGAGCAAGCACAGGCTGGTGGAATCACTTGGACACAGTGGCCTCCTGCTTCCTCTGCTGCCGTCCTCCTGTGTGTGTTTTCCACTGAAACTCTGATAACAAATCAAAATCAGGGGAAGAATGTGCCGCTTGAATTGTAACCATGCCAACTCATTGTGCTATTTATCTGCTGGTGAGCACTGGTGGCTTCCCCCTGTTCCTTAGTGTTTAACTGCTTTGCACGCTTTCCACATTCTCAGATAAAGCAACCTGGGTAAGCTAAAAGCTATAACATTATGAGGGTTAATTTATGATGTAATGTGTTACATAAAAAAGTCCCACTCACAGTGAAGTCACTTAATTCGGAAATTGCACAGAGCAATAAAAACTAAGCTGATCTTTGGCAAGCTTGAATGAAACATTTACACTCAGAGGTTTTTTTCATTCTAATAGGCAGCCATATATTTTATGGAAGCCAAAACTTCTGGGTTTGCTGCTTGGTGTCATTATCATTGTCGTCTTCTTTTTCTCCTCTTTTGTCCTCCCCTTGAACATTTTCTGCTTTCCTTAAAGGAAATAGGTTTTACATATTAAGTTTGATGTGTGTACATCTTACCTTTTCTAAGAACAGTTTTCTGTATATAAGTTCATGCTGTACAGAGAACAAAAACGTATACAGTGACCTATATGTTCTGGCCTGGTTTGGGAGTATTTACATTAACAAATTTGGATTCTCTGGATTATTCTGATTATAGATGTACTATTTTAAAAAAATGTGCACTGTGGGGAGATAGAAAAACAATAGCAAGGAATTTGGCATCTAAATGCCAGCAGGATTTGAAGAAAAGGAAACAAATTTTCTTATTGTAACTCATAATCTTCTCTGAGAGCACTGACTTAGACTTTCAGAAGTAATAGCACATATGTTTAGCATCTTCTATTCCTTTACCTAACCAGGTAGTTTTATATCTTGCAAAAATATCAAAATAAGCCAAATATGAATATGAAAGTATACATGTACACATGTGTTCATATACAGATTCCTATAATTGAGTCATACATACATATTCTGCAGAGCAGAGAATTTTAGAGTAGATCATTTATAGTACAGAAGAGTTGGTTTTAGATGAAGACTAATAATTTATTCAGACTACATTTAATAAATCTAAAAGGGAAGGATTGGCAGAGAAATTACTTTGTTTCAGGTGTTGGCAGCAGCTAAGAGGAGTTTAGTAGCTGAGAGGAGTTAGTGATTTATCTGTGTATCAAGTGAACCAAGAGAGGGAACTTAGTAAGACCAGATGGGGTTCAGGATGTGCTACCCCAAGATGTGGTACCTCAGCATATTGAGTATTTTAAGCCTAAGGAGTTTGAGAAACTAGGAGTTTGAGAAAACTGAGAAATTTCTCCTGTTAATCTTTGTTGATTTAATGTGTAGGAGGAAAAAAATTTTCCTCAACCCTCTTAGGGTCCCTGGCTGGGTCTGAAAATTAAACTGAAAAGCATATAAGTTTATTTATTGTAACTTTAATGTGACTGGGAACTTTTATAAGGAAATGAAGATCCAAAGAAACCATTAAGGTTAAGTATTTTTATGTTAGGTTTGGTGGAGAATGGATGGTGTTGGAGAAATATGACAGGTCAGGGAGTATGAAGTAAGTATGGGAAACCTAACAAGATCTGTTTGTTTGGATTCTTCTTGGCATCCCCTTGTCTTCAGAGATAAGGATATTCGTTTTCTCCCATTATAATGGTGGGCACTTCTCACTGGAGCATTTCATGACTATTTCAGGAGAGAAGAGCAGGGTGAAAGTTAGAGAGACTTTCCTGCTTCTATTGTTTTTGTCAGATTCCTTTAGCTTAAAATATTCCATACATCAAGGTGCCATATTTTGGGGTAGCATGTCCTGAACCCCATCATGGTCATTGCAGTTTTGAAGAGTGAGGTGGTGTATCAGAAGGAGTGCTTAAATTGCATGGATGTTGAAATTTACTTCCAAGGAGGACATGGGGAACTGAGAGGTGAGATGAGGATGATGGCAATAAGTAGTATCTGCAGCTAGTCCAGAGGAAAATGGAGCAGGTATGGTGGTGTGAGGTGGAGTACTCATTGTGACAATGTGGTGGACTAGTGATAGGGCCTGGGGTTAATGTGAATATGGTCGATGGTGAATAGTCTCAGTCAGCATGATGGTGCTGTTAGCATTACTGGAAATGGCTAGGCTTCTTATAGGCACAGAGACATACGAAGCTCTACTTAGGTGGCCTGTTAAGGAACTAGCAGACTTCAGAAGATGGGTAGTAATGTTCCCAAATGGACGACAGACTTAGAAATAAGTGTAAGGAGAACCTAGGACTGCCAGGTGAGCTACAGATGTTTTTGTTCCATTGACATTCGAAGTCATAAGAGCAGATTTGATTCTGATAAAGACAATAGAAGGCCCACTTGGCAAATCACAGTTAGTGGGAGAAATGAATCATTGAAACAATGATTGGCAAGAGAAGAGAGGTTTAGGAGTGAGATCCATAAATTGATAGAAGGAGATAGTATAGACAATACAGGAGAAAGGTATAGAACTATAAAGCATAATCAGAAATGATTCCTTCTCGTAGTCAGGGGAAATATGAGTTTTGTAGAACTAGGGGAGCAAAAAGCTATTTATCCATATTGTATTCAATTTTAATAGGCTGCTGTCTTCCATTTTAAGAGATGGCTATAATTGGGGGATAAGTTATTAAGGGAAATCTAACGATGGCACGGACTTCATCTTTTTGAGCTTGGGCTGAAGGAAATTTTTCGAAGAGGCTGCATTGAAAATTTTCCAGAATTATCAGCCAGCAGTCCCTGGTTGCTCAAGACTATGAGCAAGATAATATGGTTAGTAAATTTCAGTAGGATAAGAGGAGACACCTGTCTGTACCTGAATCCAGAAGGTCAACATCAACAATTTGAATGAGCACAGACTTTAACTCAGCAGGTTCTCAACCTGTAGTGTGCTTCAGAGTCACCCAGAAGCCCCATAAAGATGAGGATGGCTGTTTCTGGGGTCTGGGAATCAGCCTTTCTAACAAGCTCCCAGCTGTTGCTGATGCCACTCTCCTGGATCTTACAGTTTGGGAACCAGCGCAACTATAGGTTCAAATGAGGTCATTTAATCATAAGACAAAGATGAACACAATTTCTTAAGGTACCTTAGTTTGTGGGGCTCTCCTCCTCTGAGCTCTTATACTATTTAGAATTTAGTCTTTGTATAAGGAATATCACTAGTCTAAGGAATAGCTGCAAACAATATACTTTGGGGTAGCAGAGTGTGAACCAGGAACAAATAAACATGGGGAAGAAGAGCTATAGATTCTGTGAATATGCTTAATAATGAGGATGAGGGGCAAACTTTAATTGTCTAGCAATGGAGAAGTCAGCCTTTCATTGTCAAAGTGGGGAGGCATGGATTCTATTGGAGAAGCAGTAGTCAACTGGAAGGGGGCAAATTGAAGAGCAGACATAGGTTGGTGGGGTAGTGGTGACGTGGCCACATAGGCAAAGACAAACACTATCTACAGAATTAGCATAGCACAGTTACATATATTCCTTACTTTTTAGCTTGGCTAACTTTAAAGCAAAAATAGACATTTGCATATGACTTGAAAAGGAATATCATGTATGAATAGTCTGATAGTTATGGTTAAAAATCTTGTGTGACCTCACACAGTAGATTCTGAAAGGTGTGGGACCTTCTAATGTGGCCAGTGAAATCCATGCATCTGGTCCTGAATGAACTATTTATTTATTTATTTATTTAAAGACTTTGTTTATTTATTTGAGAGACAGACCATGAGCAATGGGGAGGGGCAGAAAGAGAGAGAAACGCTCCCCTCTGAGCAGGGAGCCCGATGCTGGACTCCATCCCAGGACCCTGGGATCATGACCTGAGCTGAAAGCAGATGCTTAACCAGTTGAGCCACCCAGGTGTCCCTGAATGAACTACTTAATATGAGAAAGTGAAGGATTGCTTTATTCCTGGTCCAGTTCTCACTGAGAAGAGACTCTATTTAAAGGTTTAAAGTTACAGTTTTTAGTGTTGCTTTTTTTTTTTAATTTTACTTAACATTAATCATTAAAGAGAGCACAAAGAGGATGAATCTAACACTTACTATTTATAGAATATAGGTGTCATCTCATGAAGAGGGAAACTATGAATTATCAGGTTTTATTTAAAAAAATCGCCCTTTAGGGTTGCCTGGGTGGCTCAGATGGTTAAGCCTCTCCCTTAGGCTCAGGTCATGATCCCAGGGTCCTGGGATCAAGCCCTGTGTTGGGCTCCGGGCTCAGCAGGGAGTCAGCTTCTTCCTCTGCCTCTATCCCTGTTTGTACTCTCTGTGTCTCTTTCACTCAAATAAATAAATAAAATCTTAAAAAAAAAATCACCCTTTAAAACTTTGAGTATTTAATTCTACAGTTGTTGAAGTGCAAAGCATAATTCTCCCTTAAGCCCTGTCAGCCAGCCTCAGGGCAAGGGAGGTGAAAGAGGCCATCTAGCTCACTGTGGCAAGCAGGCCCTTAGGCCTGGGTGCCGGATAGCCTGTGTTCTAATCCTCATTTGCCACCCCACTGGCTGTGTAGCCTTGGTGCAAGTCACTAGGCCTTTCTGAGACTTAGTTTCTCAAGTAAAAGGGGTTGATAAAAGTACCTGTTTCCTTACGTTGTCTTGAAGATCAGGTAAGACAGTACATGGAAAATAGTCCAGAGAAGCTCTGTGGGATTTGTGGGGCTTTAGTTGATATGAGTGACAAGGTGACACAGTACTTGATGCTGACAACCCTAGGGATACAGATTTTATAGAAGCCTTCTTGGTTCAGTTTATTAATTAGCGTTAGTGAAAGGCAGGCCTATTCTATTTCCTAGGATCTTAGCTCTGTGCGCGTTCCTTCTGGGTGTGAGGGGAGAGGAACATTGATAGAAGTGAAGCTCTGATAAAACTTTCAAGTGCCTTCCTAGCATCACTGTTAGAAGATAAGACAACAACATATACTTTTATACCCATTTTGTACCCAAAACACAGAGAAACCAGAAAAACAAAAGACAAATTCAAGTCTTTTAAAAGCAAAACTTTGGGAATAAATGAAATATTTGTATTAAGTAATGTGGCAACAAATACAGCACAGCATATCAGAAATTAAAATAAAGAATAGATAAATAGTGGGTTTTCCTTCTAAGAGGAATTATGACCAGGGAGTATGAGGAGCACAGAAAGGAAATGACATATAAGGATTGTCCAGTTGTTATCTGTGGGAGATTATTTGTTAGAACATGGAGTTCCTATGCAACCATTCATGATCTGTGAGAATCTGTAAAATACTTTTTCTGGGTTTCTAGAAGCCTTGGTGAAAAAAGGCAGAAGTTTTTATGGATTTCATTTTGAGAAGATACTGAGTGTTGGTAGGATGGACCATGTGTCCATTTTAGCTTGACCACTTCCACTGGCTGTGTGATTGATCTCAGGCAGTGTCCTCACCTGTAGAATGTGTGTAATATAAGGAAGGGTGTTGTGAGGATAAATGATTTAATGTCTGTGAAGAGCAGTGTCTGGCATGTGGTCATTGCCATGTACATGTTAGCTATTCATGTTACCTATATAACCTGCACTTTTCGAAAGGCGAGTGGTATTAAACATCCCTGGGGAGTTATCCTTGCCTCCAAGAGAATTCTAGACATTGAAGAATTTGAAATCTAGTGGTAGTAATTTTCTGCTTTCTTGTTTGAAATAACAAACAGATACCAGGGGCTATGAAATCCAGTGGTAAGAATTTTCTGTTTTCATGATTATAATAAAAAATGAACAAACAAATGAGCAAGCATTTCTGATATATTGCCTAATCTGACTCTAGGTTTTGGAGACAAACTAACTTTGTTCTGACATTGAGATAACTTGAAATTTTCCTTTCATTACTTACTTAAATTGAACATGAAATTTGTTTGTCAGTATACTCCTTTCTGTTTAAGACCTCAGTTTTTCAGAATTACATTTAGTTTTTGAACAGGTACAACATAATAGTGATTTTGATTAAGTTTATATGGAGTCATATTCAGCTCATTTATCTTTTCGCTTTGGTTTCCTAACTCTTCATCTCTTTTTCCCCCCAAATCCTTATAAAAACAAACAATAACCTTACATACATCCCTTCTGTAAAGAGAAAGCTGCTAATCTCAAATGCTTAACTAGATTATCCAGTTTGCACACATTTTGGCTTGTCGTAAAGTTTGTATTTCACCTGTCTCTGAAGCAGACAGACTCAGCTTTCATTAGTTCTTAGAATAATACTTGCTGTCATGGATTAAGCATTTGGCAGGTCTTTCTTTCCCTGTATACACATACCAAAAGTTGGGAGTGAGGGGAAATTAAAACACATTTTTTCATATTAAAAAAACCCTAGTGCTTAATGCTTTTGGTTATAAGTGTGACAAAAAGTCCTATGTTATTTATTTGCTGTGACTTTGTGTAGTTGTCTGATTTTATATTGAATCTGTCAATATCATTTAATATTTTCACCAGAGCCTTTTATGTTTATATGCAAGGTGTATGTATATGGAGTTTCTCTTTGTTTCAGGATGTTGGAATATGTGACTTACCCGGAATCCAGCAATTAAGCAAAAAGATAGACTAAATCATATTATTATTATTTTCATTGTTATAATTAAATGATCTGTTTTTACAACATAGAGATTACTTTATGTCCAATGAACTAAAGCTCTACTTACATCTGAGAAAGCTATATTTCAGAAATAATATGGTGGCAAACACCAGTTTTGCCATATGTGAGTATATATGTGAACTTGGTTTTTATTAAACAAAAAATTATTTGTTAAAATTATTTGTTAAACAAAATTATTGTTCGTAGAGCAGTTGAACTTTACAATTAAATAACAACTTAAAAAATTGGAGAACGTGAAGTAGAATAAATTCATGGCTTGATGTGTTATTTTATCCACTTCTAAATTAAGAACTGGAGATGTATACCCAAATCTCAATTTAACGTTTCCTAGATTTTACAGTTTGCCTCCTAAAATTTTAGTCAACGGTTTGTGATGTTCCCTTCTTAAAAATATTTTCATTTTTACCACATTTTCTTGGGCTTAGTTCTTTTGGAAAATAGTGTGGATGAGTGCTTTTCTCTTTGGCTAAAGCTACTAACCAACAGAATTATTAATTGTGGGTGTGTTGTATCCTTTGCAGGAGTTAATTTCTCATGTATGCCGTATAAAATGACGATGACATGTCTCTCTATTTGAAAGAAGGTCTTATGTGCTTGTAATTCCGCACCTTACCCCCCCCCCCATTTGGAATATTTGAGTCATGCCAAGGATTAATTTTGGTTTGAAACAGACAGAAAACGATTGAGTTAAAATATAGAAGTGTATTCAGCTGCAAATGAAACTGCCCAACATTCGAAGGAACACTTTTAAAATAAGTGAAGGATTAAAACTGCCACCAGTAGAACTGGAAATTGGGCAGCTGGTGACATAAGCTTGTATTAGCATTGGCAACACAAAGGGAGTGATCTTGACATTAGAAGGAAATGAGACCAGGTCTTGAACAATTTCTCTTATGTATCAGACACAAATAGTCTTTTCTTTGGTATCAGACAGGTATGCGTTCTTGTTCCAAGGACTTTCTTCCCCCTCACACAAATCATGGTTAAGCTAAAGATAAAAATTTAAAAAAGTAAAAAATCCTTTCTTCATTTGAGTTTTCTTCATGTCTTAAATCTAGTAGAATATAAATCTTGTCCCTAATCTATGCTGTTTCTTTTCAACAAAGCTGGATAATAGCAGCTGCTGTCTGTTTATATTTGTGGATGCAGGTATATTTATATATATATGTAATAGGTGCACGATGCAAAGCTCAGAGGACACTGGAAGGATGTGGTGGCATCACAGCCTCTTGGCGTCATGCTTTGTGTTACAGAGGCTGCAAGGCAGTTTTACCGATATGATAAGGCCTTACATGGTCTGTCTTCAGTTTCAAACTGAAGAGATATTTTGTCAGCAGCAGGGCTCTAAGTGTGTATGTGTGTTTGGAAAAGGAGACATTTGAGTATCTGTAACTAAGCATTTGATGAGAAGTCACATAATTATCTAATTACTTTTGTTGAGATTGGCAGTGAAAACACTGCAGAGAGATGGAGATACAATGCTGGTGGCTGATGGGCAGTGGTTGGGGAGAAAGTAAGCAGTGGAACTATTTTTAATAATTTAAAGATAATGTTCATAAGTTATAGACTTATAAGTTATAGTTATTTTTTCACAAGGTAAGCAAAACCAAAAGAACCTCTGAGTTGCTTATTAATCCTCATTGCACATTTATAATTTTTTATCTTTCCACATTGTAGGTCCATGGAATTGTGCGGCGATCCAGTTCATTTAATACAGGTCGAATTGAACATCTGTATAAGAACCCCCAGGCTCATATTGAAGGAAGTAAGTAATATTTTTTTCTAAAGTTTCTTTCTATAGCTTCCTATATTATGATAAGTTATTTTCAAATGTCCAAAGCCCATCAAGTTGCAATTATTTACCCATGAACTGCCTGCATTAAATGCTATCTGCATGCTTTGAAAACCCTTCCATTGCTTGCTGCCCCTGGGCCACAGTGTCATCTTGGTTAGGCTGTTACAGGATATTGGTCAGGTGATGCTGCTCAAGAAACCAAGAGTAGACATGCCTTTGATCACCCTTCTCCAGGTGTCCTTATCCCCTCCAGTAAGATCAGGTCCATATTCACAGCACACTCCTTTGCTTTTTATGTTTGGTGTAATGTAATCAAGCTAAGTGATCTGTGTACATTTATTTAATTTTTAAAATAATTTGTGAAGACAGGTCCAAAAACAGGTGGCAATTAAAACTATATTTAATTGCTTTACAGATCACTGTCAGTATTTGCAATTGCATGTTATTTTTGTTAGTAAAGTTACCTGAGTGTAGCCCGATAGTCTACATAGCCCAGTCATAGTGTGTTCTCATTTGCCTTTTTTTTTTTTTAAGATTTTATTTATTTATTTGACAGACAGAGATCACAAGTAGGCAGAGAGGCAGGCAGAGAGAGAGGAGGAAGCAGGCTCCCCACTGAGCAGAGAGCCCGACTCGGGGCTCGATCCCAGGACCTGAGCCACCCAGGCGCCCCTCTCATTTGCCTTTTATAGCAGCTCCTAAGCTTGTGAATGAAACCATTTTACAGATGAGGAAATAGACGCAGAGAGTGGTGGTAACTTTATTGAGGTCACATACTATGTAAAAGACAGAGGTAGGACCAGGACACTGGGTTTTTAACTCCCAAGTTCATCTTGCTTTGCTTATCCCATTTTTCTAGCTAGCAAGGATAATTCAGTCTGCATATAAAGCATTAATGATTTTGTATTCATTTCAGAGCACCAAATATTTGCAATTTTGTGTTTACTTGTATAGGTAGTGATATCATCAGGAATATAACCTAGTTAGTTGTTTCCACTAAAGGCTTTTTACCTTAATATTTAGGCTACTCAGTACATCCTCCTTGAAAATTATTATCATTTTTGTGCAAAGTACAGAATGGTCGTACCATTGGATCTAGACACATAGATCATTATTATGTAAAAATAACAAAAATATCAAGCTAGCAAATCGCCCATCTACATGTGTCATATTTAGTGAAGTCAGTAAGGCTACGCTGTGATTTAGGGTTAGAATAGTTTAGTTGTCTAAACAATTATGTCTCTATATCAGGCATTTCATGGATGGCTTAAGGATTGATGTCTATGAAGTACTTAAAAATTGCTAGATAAAAGTATCTGGTTCACTATTACCAGTGTATTACAGAGTTCTTTAGACAATGTGTTCATTTTTGTGAGATTTTCTTTGTCTGAATCTCACTCTTATGTAACATATCTTACAAACTACCTGGGAACCATATGATACGTTAATTGTATAACATTGTCTTGATAAGATTTTTTTTTTTTTTAAAGATAATCAAAGTTCTTGGCTTGAGATTTCTTTTTATTTATTTATTTATTTGACAGACAGAGATCACAAATAGGCAGAGAGGCAGGCAGAGAGGGGGGGAGCAGCCTCCCCACCACGCAGGGAGCCCGATGCGGGGCTTGATCCCAGGACCCTGGGATCATGACCTGAGCCGAAGGCAGAGGTTTTAACTCACTGAGCCACCCAGGCGCCCTTTGATAAGATTTTTTAAAAAGTTCATTTGAGTTTTTACAAATCAACACATGTGAGTATCTTTCTACCATTTAGTTTCTTTAAAGATGACAGTTATACTCTGCTGCTCTGAAACCAGTCTGGTTTTCAGACTTTCAGAACATACCTTTCAATTTTGATATTTTTTAAAAAATTGGCTTATGTTTTTTTTTCTATCTAATTGTATGCTTTTGAATTCTAGACATGAAGTTGCACTATGGTGATCTCACTGACAGTACCTGCCTTGTGAAGATCATTAATGAAGTAAAGCCTACAGAGATCTACAACCTCGGAGCCCAGAGCCATGTTAAAGTAAGCCATTTTTACAGTCAGATTTCTCTGGCTGTGTTCCTGAGTTGTTCTGTATTTTACTTTTTTCTGTTCCTTTTGTTGTTGTTGTTGCTGCTGTTTCCTAATGCAGGCACTACTCCTAGTCTTCAAGTTTAATAAATGAATTTAATAGAAATACTAATACTTTTTAAAAGTGTATTCTCTGTTACTGAGCAACATAAAATCTTACTGCTAACATTAAAATAGCAGTATTCATTTACTTTGGGTTGATCTTGTAGTCTGTTTTCTGCCATTTCAAATCCCATTGTGAATGAAGTGTTTTGTTAAAATGTTGGAAAATGTAATGCAATAAACTACTATTTTAATATTAATTTTTGGTAGTGATTATATTACTGCTTGAGAAAATAATATTTTTTGAGTTCAATAATATGTTAAAATTAACCAAGTTAACTTTTTATTGTAAGTAGTAAAAATCATGGGAAGAAAAGCAGTTTTTAGCTTCTTGTCTCCTCAGTATGATACAGCTAATGTTGATTTCTTTCTGAAATTCAGATTCTTTGGTAGTCTACTTACCTCTCTTTAGTTTTTCTTTCTGGAACAAATCACAGTAAACCTGAGAAGCCCACCCCTAAGGCTCTAGCAATCTGCTTAATTCAAATTTCCATTTTTGTTGCTGTATCCCAGTGTTCACTTGAGTGAGTGAAATCTGAAGCCAGGAATGATATGAGCTCTATTTAGACACTTATTCAATCAGAATAGTGGAGCTGAGAAATAAAAGCAAATAACTCTAAGTTAAAAGAGCTCCTCGTCATCCTGCCAAAAAAAAGTCCAGAGAATCTATCAACTCTCTTTTTTTTTTTTTTTTTTTTTTGCTGTTTAATGAACAAATTCAGCAGTGTTATTTCAGAAATACTTAAGGTGATTTGTATTCCTCTATATCCCCAACTTTAGAAAGAATGGAATCTTTATGCCTGTTTAATATCTCTGCTAGTTTAATGGAGAAAATATAAACTAAATAAGATGAAACCAAGTGTGGAATATAGTGAGAGAAACATAGGGGTTACCCAGTCTTGTTAATATTAAATTTAAAAATAGTATATAAATCCTCATAATTTACATTTTTCTCTAAAATGTTATCCTTGAAGGATAGCTACATATCAATAAAGATACTTCTTTATTGTGCTGCCTCAGAAAAAAATTTTCCCCTTTCTTAATCTCTGATGATTCCGTTTAGTACCCAGTGTTAACTTTGGCCTGTGAAAGTTATCAGCATCTTTCAGTTAGAGCAGAGCTGTTTTTCTAAATGATTCTGAATATCTTTTCTCATTTTTAAAGGGTATCTTATGCATGCTATTCCAGGAGAGATTACCACCTGTTTTCTGTGGAGAAGTAGTTGCTGTCTTTATTACTCCAGGTGTGAAGACTGTTTATCCCTAACTGGAGCAATCAGTCCATCTTCCACATTATAATTTATCTAGTTGCTTCTTGGCCTTTTTGGCCAATGTGAGAGTATTTTCCAGGCAAAATTTGAATGTTTTGTTATGAATGCTCTGTTACTCAGTTTCCTTTAGATTAAGAGCTTTTCTTTGTGATTGTAGATAGTTTATCACCCCTGGACCTATAAACTGGCATGGTGGGAAGATGTAGGAAATTTTATGAAGATTTATTTATAGAAGGTCCCTCCTCTCCTGTCATTTTAGTGTTAAGTGAACCAGTCTTCTCCTTTTTCCAAAAACTTTTTTAGTTCAAAAAGTCTGTTGTACTTTTCTTACTTGAAATTAACCTATTCCTTTGTGAGTATCATTCTAGAGTGGTTGCACTGTAAGTATAGAAAGCTTAGGAAACCAAGTCATTTGATTCTAAGTTGCTATGTATGTTAAGTTTGTCTGTTTTTATTGTGTTTTGTCTGCTTCTCCTGAAGGCAAGTTAATTGGCCAAAATGGTGCTTAATTGAATATGAATTTTGACTTGTAAGATCATTTAGCCCTTCAACAAATATTTGCATGTATGATGGAATGGAGGACACTAAGATGTATAAAACCCACTTCTGTTGTGGAGGTTCTAAAGTGGTGTAGGGGTGACTGTGGCTAGTGACAGAGGCTGGCGTTAATATCTTTGAGTCTTTAGAGAATGGTGAGAGAACTTCAGTGTGAGGGGATTATCATGGTATCAACGAGGGGTTTTATGGAAGAACTTTGCCGACATAGTTAGCGGGAACTTGTAGTTGAAATGAAGGTAGTGATGTAAGGCCCATGAAAAGTGAGAAAACTTGGGTTATGTCTGTAACATGAAGAGCATTTTAGATTAGCTGAGCAAAAAAACTGTTGAAGAGAAATGTGATGTATGGCTGTGTAGGAAGTTGGGCTACCTTTGGGCAGCCTCTGTATATTTTTGAATATGGGGAAATTTTTAGAGATGAGTTTTATAGGTAAGTAAGTCTAGCAGTAGACATATTGGAAGCTGTTGGAAGATGGTGGGAATGGGGTGGATGACATGGGATGCCTGGTAGGGCTGACCTCTGTGCTGATAAGATATGGGAGCCAGGGAAGAGGGAAAGCAGTGCAGTACCCAGGGGACCAGACAAGTAATGGTATGTAGTAGAAGTAGGCATTCAAGGAGGGACTGTTGGAGTCAGGCAGGGTAAATGAAAAATTCTCTCTTGGATATATTCTACCGGCAGGACTTGAAGTACATTCAGGGGAAGCAGGTCATAAGGTAGTTTAAAATATGTTGTGAGGTTTGGGAGAGATTTGGGGTACAAAGATGTAAAATCAGCTCTGGGAATCTTGAGATAGCAAGGAGGAAGCTAGAGAAAGAGGAATAGAGGACTGAAGCTTGAACCTAGGGGACATGAGTGCATTTAGAATGGGAGGAAGAAGAGTAGTCACTGATGACAGGAAGGTAGGAGATGGACAGGCAAGAGAGTGGAATGGTGTCACAGAAGTTAAAAAAAAAAAAAAAATCAGGCCATTTTAAGCAGGAGGGAATATCAGCAGTGCTAGATGCTCCTAAAAAGAGCATTTTAGCATATGATAGAAGAATTAGTTAGGGTGCAGAGGATTTAGAAGTTGATAGGTTATGAGGGACATGCAAATTGAGTGGATTCTATTCTAGAATTTCCTGGTGTAAGAGGGAAGAAAGAGAATATGATAGATAAAGCTCACTTTAGCATCAGCTGCAGGTTGCAGGGCCATTCCCCAGAATTTCCGATTTATTAGGTCTAGAATGGGGTGAGAACTTCACTTTTAGGACATGTTCAGGTAATGCTGACTCTGGTCTGGGAATTTCACTTGGAGAACCATTGCTCTAATGTTTTAAGTCCCTTGGTTTACGCATATTTAATGCCTTAAATGCATTCTTCTTAGGCATTTTTTAAATGTGTCAGCTTTTGTTCTGATATAAAATTATCCTGCTCCTTGCCAGTTAGTGACCTTGTGAGCTTTTAAAGCCTGAAACTATACCTGTTATCAGGAATGATGAGAATGGAAAGAGTCTAAGGAGAATCTGATATATGTTTTTACCAAAATTCTTCACATTCACAAATCTTCTTCTGTGTAGTCGATGAGAAATACTAGTATTTTAGAGGAATAGTATGAGTACAAACCACTGCTAGAATGTCCTTTAAAAATCCATGTTCCATGTCACTATTTCTGCTGTGATCTAGGGTCAGCTTGATTCTTAATCATGGAAAGAGTGGGTGTGGGGCAGGGGCTGGAGTGATGGCAGCTGGGGATGACAGATGGCCATGTTGCTAGGGCGATGTTGCTCTGTTCCCTTGCCACTCCAAGACTCTGTGTGTTGGGCTTCAGTTGTCTGCCTGTTCTCCTAGCAGCCCTAGGGGATTAGGACGGAAAATACATACAAGCATGCATACATACATACATACATATATTTTTATAATTGATTTCTCAGTGTTAACCAGCTTTGTAGGATTTATTGTATTCTTAGACAGTAGTTCTTAAACAAAAGTTCTTTCTGACAGTGGAATATTTGCAGTAAGGTTAATTAAAATACATTCTTATTATTTGGCTTGGAGCTTTTTTGAAGGAAGGCTCTAATATTAGCACATTTTATATTTAATTTTGAATCTGTGACTTCTAGACTGGGCGTTGTTTATGTTGGCTTCTCTTTGTGCAGGATAAAGTCTTCTATCACTCTCACTTCCAGTTAATTTGCTGTGGGCTATGGTATGCTAAAAGTAAGGAAAATAAAATAATAGGAAGTTGGTCTGGTTTCCTGTAGGAAACCAATGAAGATGAAATTGGTTCTTGGAATAAACCCACAGCAGTCTGGGAAATACTGACTGAAGACATTTTTCTGAATCATAAACAGAAAAATTATGACTCATGAAGTGTGGGTCATTGAGAGGCTGATTCGATCTAATGTGGGAGAAAGTGAGAGATGACGGAAATGTACTAGTTATTAAAAGTAGTTAAATCTAGCATGATGACATCATCCAAGTAGGAACAAATTATCCAGTTTTTAGCCCTGCCCATTTTCATGGGGAAAATGTTTCAAGAGCCTGCTTTATTGTTCTTCCTTTTTAACTGTGTAAATAATAGTTTTTCAATAATTTCTGTCTTCAATTTCTTATCTGTTCAGTGTGCATTACTGTCATGATTTTGGATTTTTCTACCATTCCTCAAGCTTCTTTGGCAATCTCATGTCATTCTTGAAACCATAGTGTTGGATGAAATCTTCCTACAGTAAATCTAGTCCAACATTACTCCCTTTTGTCTCACAGTGTTATGTTGGAATTGCCTTTATTTTTTGTCCCAAAGAAATGAAAATTATGCAGTCATGAAATGTTACAGTTAAAAGGAACTTCAGAAATGACTTCATATGATTTTCATTTATAAATGAAATTATCTACTCAAAGTCACACATCTAATTGCTAGCCAATCCAAGATTGGAACTCAGATGTTTGTATTCTATAATTTATTTTAAAGACCATTCAAGGAAATGATTACAATTGTAATGTAAAATAGTTCTCACTTTAAGTTTTTCTTTCCCCACATACCTAAGTTTCTAAAGTTTATTTTTTTTTCCTTGTGATGTCAGGAGATAGAAAGTTGTTTTCTCTTTTTGGTTTTGAGAAGGATTTTCAGTGTTAAAGACCGTTAGTAAGTCTTTAATTTTCTTATCCAAGAAAAATATCTTTAATTTTATCTAATTCTTTAATTTTATCTTATGCAAATTGAACAACTCCATGCTTTTCATTAATTTTCTGACCCTTTAATGGCCTTTATTATTTTCCTTTTCAATTCTCTGTAAGCTATTTGTTTAATTTTGTTTCATGACACCTGGGAGGCCTGAGTGCCCAGAAGGTAAACTGGGGCATGGCTGAGTGAGTGGGATCAGGAGTGGGAGTGGGATTTTCTTGTCTGGTTGTGTGGGACCAGTCAGCAGATTGTGGGCATGGAAGGCACGAAAGGGCTGAATCTAAATACTCCTTATTGTGGGACTCCCAGCCCAGGAAGCTAGGCAAGAAGCAGAGTTGACTTCATAGTCATGTCTAGTGTAGTGGCAGACACCAAGTTAGAATCCGGGAGAGATGAGAGAAAAACCAGGCCAGGGAATGAAGTTGGGTAAAAAAGAGGCATGGGAATTAGGTAAGTGGCCCCTGGGAAGAGGACTGAGAAATTTAATTAGCCGAGGTAAAGACTGTCATCTCCAGTAGCTTTTCCTGGCTGGTCCTGGGAGTTGAAATTCATAGCTAAAGAGCTGACCCTCACATTTATCTCTAGGAAGCCTAAACCTCTTGTGTCTTCTTTCATTAAGGGGAGGGAGACAGGTGGCTAAATGTATTGGAGAATTGCCTTATGGTAGGAAAAGGCAGGTGCCTATGTTGAACATCTGGTTACTGCCTGACTAATCCAGTTACAGAACAAAATAAAATTGCAACAGTGTGGCCCTTTGCTGTGCAGTCATAGCAAGGGTAAAGGGTGGCGTATTGAAAACTCAGAGCAAATGGCAGAGAGCACTGTTCTTCTGTGTCCTTTATCAGTCATTCCCTTTTTGGGGGCGGGGTGGGGATCTTGGGGAGGCTGACAAGGAGGTGTGAGCAGAGCAAGAAAATAAGGAGTAGGCAGGGGCATGACTATTGCCGTCAGGAAGGGAACGTAACAGCATCCTTAAATGTGGGTGAGGGTCGAGCTCCATGCCCACACAACCATGTGTTAGATTTCATTAGACTGTGTGGACTATAGCTATTCAGTGCTTCTTCTGCGTGCTGCCTTTTATCAGGCCCCAGTGCCAGCACAGTGATGCCGGAGGAGGCTCACAGATGCACATCATTGTTAGTGTTGGAACAAGTATCCTCATCCTCCAACCCCCACTTTTGGAAGATCCCATTATAGCACTCTGCTTTTATGAAAAGATCTGTATTAGCACCAGTTTATCACCAATCAAAAGAAATCTGAAGAAAATTTTCACTTTTATGAAAATAGGTGCATAGCAAGAATAGTGTTCAGCGCCTGTTTTGCAGTGAGGCAGCATGCACCCTGAGCAGCGAGAGTGGCCGCATCAGGCTTCCTCCCCAGGAGCTACATTCAGCATCTCAGGGTCAAGACAACATGGCTTCGAGAAGTGATTATGAGTGTCTGTGCTTTATCTCGACTTTTGTGCATCTGTTAAGCAGGATGTGTCCTAAGGTATCAGGAAAGCCTAAGGGAAGTTATTTTTTGGGTCTGGGAATGCTCAAAAATATCATATAAATTGATCGTAATTGTTTCTTTGCTTTATGCCATTTTGGCTTATGAAAGTTTTCCTAGATGGTCTACTTTTGGATAGTGGGGGAAACCTGTAGATGACTGTCATGGGGCAGAAGGGAGGAAGGTTTTTATGAGATACTGTGATATAGACAAGAGTTATCAAATCAGGGATGGAGATGGAATTCCCAGGACACATTCTGAAACTTTAGATCCAGGCCTACCCTAAACCCTGGGCCTTGGTGTTTTCCCTGGCTTCAGACCATGGCCGGGGTATGTGTTAGGTATGTGACTTTGGCAGAGTGCTCAGCATTTTTAAGCCTCATTTACTAATCTATAAAATGAGCACCTACCTTAGGTTGAGAATTCTTATGACATGCTTCTACTTATGGGCCTTTGCACTTACTTTTGATTATGATACTCTTTCCTAGATACCTACCTGCTCATTCCTTTAACTATTCTCAACCTTTACTCAAATGTCAGCTTCTCAGCAAGGCCCTCCTGACCATGCTGTTTACAATAGTAACTTCTGGGAATGGTGGCACAGTCCATCCTGAGGGGGAAAGCTACGAAATAAATGAGGTAGGAACAAGAGAGAGGGGCCAGAAAATGCAAATTGGCTACTCTCCTTCCCTACTTCCAATCCCAGTGTGCTCCCTATCATAATTTAGGCTTAAGGTGAGGCAAATAATTCAGAGAACCGAGTTCACTAAGGTAACACAGGGAATGGACATATCATTCACTGTTTCATCTGCCTATGATACAGGCTTGCCTTTTGCCACATCGGCTGTTTGAAATTGTATGTGAAAATATTTTCCTCACTGAAATGCCTATAGTACCTGCCACTGAAATGTTAACTCGTTATGCCATATTATAAAGAGGAAAGTGATGTTTTGGGCCCTTTGATTTTTATGAAATGGGCCATAGTATTTTGAGGTGGAAGTGATCTTCGCGATGAGCCAGCTCAAGCCCTTATTTTACAAAACGCAGCTTGGGACTCCATTTGATGAGCAGCAGGGCCGACTGTCTAGGCTGGGACTGAGGACTGACGCCACTTCATATTCTTGTCATACAGTTAATCTAAGAAGACTGAGGTGGGGAAGGTGTCACTGAAGTAACAGGGGAAGAGAACTTAAGACTGTGATGTTTGAAGTTTCACCTCTCTTCTTACTCCCACCACTTATTACAGTGAAACAAAGTTTTGATCCAATTGGTTTGAGTTAAAAGCATTGTTTTTTTCCTTGATGGAGGAAACTGGTTGTAATTAATACCACATGAGTAGTGTTTGGATAGCGAAGAAGATCCCTAAATACAACAATGCGGGTGAAATGTTAGCACGTAAGTAATACTAAAATAAAATTAGTATAGAAGGAAAATAGAAATCTATAGTACTAAGTCATCAGAAATAATTACAATCTTTTTGGCTAGGATACTTCAATAAAAATTTTTATATCAAGTGCCTATACTGTGCTGGTGTGTAAGTAAGTTTCCCTAAAAGCTATAGGAAGCTAATGATATTTTTTACTTAGAAGAATAAGAAGAATTAATAACTTGATAACCAAAATGAATCATTTGTTCCTATTTGGGTACTTCTTAAAAAAATAAATTACCAAGTCAGTTATTTGACTATTATAATATCAATTAACCTATTTCCTAAGATTTAAAAGTAAATATTTCCTTTTTAATATGTAAATGTATTTTTGTCCATATACGAGTATACACAAATTCTAACTCCTTGTTTGGTCTCTGAAGAGAACTTCTTTTGTTAGCAGATGAATAAACTGATACAGGCTTATATATTTTATGAGGCCTAAAATCAGTTCTTATATTTTCATATGTAATTCTTGTGTGTGCTCAGAGCAGCATAAAATCACCCTAGTTGTTAGCAAGTTATTAATATTGAAATTACGAAGGTAGCTTATGGGCAGAAGGCTTTCTTGGTAAAGAGCAGTGAGTGCAACTTTGAGAATCTGAGTATTAATAAGGTATGTTTGCTATTAGATCTAATATCTGTGCATACTACAGTGTATCTGTTTCTGGAAAAAATAGCTTTCTTACAAGTCAGTTTAGCAGGATGAATGGAGCAACTAGTGGATGCTTTTACTCTCCATAGATAGATAGCTTGGGTGATAGAAGCCTCTACGGTCAAGTAAAGTGGTGGTTTTGCTTGTTTTTGTTCTTTAAGCCTCCATTTCTTTCTGATTGATTCTGTGGTTCATCACCTGTGTGGGCACAGTCCCCATGATATTTAATAAATATGGTTTAACAACTTTAGTTGTTACAAGGAAATTGTAGTACAAAACCTTATCATTATATAATTTAACATTTATGCTTACAGTGCATTAACTCCACTAATGTAAATATGGCTCATCAGTTTCTATGGTTCTTAGAGAGAAGTTTAGCATTTTTTATCTTACATTCGTGAGGGTAGAGCAGGACTTTATAATGCTTGTGGGTCCCTGTGTGTCATCTGGCTCAAATTCTTTTTGGAAGCCTGTTACGGATTTGAGCAATTGAATTCAAATCTAAAACCACTTAAAAAGTCCTTTATAGTCCATTAAGAATTTATATGAGAGAGAACACTCTATGAAAGTTCTCCTCTCCCTGTTCAAACAGATTGTTCTGTTTTATTAGATCTAGGTGGTATTGTAATTTTGATAACAGCTAATAACGTTTGGAATTTTGCTTATAATTAGTGGACCACACAAAGGTATGTTTGTCGGGTGTTTCACTCTTAATGCACTTATTAAATAAAATCTTAAATATTATTTTAGGTTTGCAACAATTAAGCTAAAATTAATGCAATTAGTTAAATCTTAGTATCAATTTCTAGATGTATTTATAAATACAAATAGTAAACTGTAGGTTCTGTGAGTGAAACATTTGCTTTGGATTTTTAATGATGAAAACTTTTTGGATTCCCAATTAGATTGGAATATATAATTTGTATAAATTAAGATGTAGATATAGATTATGCTTTGTTTAATATCATAGTTACATGTATCTGTAGTCCCCCGCCCCAAACCCACAAAACACTTGTGGGTAAATTTAAGAATTTAAACTTAACTGCTCTTTTAAACACCTCATATGGGTTGGTATCAAATATGATTCTTACTATATTCTTTTAATACAAGTGGAGTTTATAAAATTCTCTTTGTTAAAGTTAGATCCTTAAAATTGGTAGAGTAAAATAAAATGAAACCTTTTCTATTTCAAAAAGTTTAATGCATAATATCCTTTTTGTTAATTTCGACTTAAGTTATTAAGTATTGGATACCTTACCAGTGCCAAAGAGAAATAAATTGTAAGAAAATAACCCCAATTTAGATCTCCATTTTTTGAAAAATGTCGAACATGAAAGATTAGTAAGCTTCATTATGTTACTTTCTTTAGTAATATTCACTTAATAGGTACATTATTTATGGATATTAATAAAAAAATCAGCCACAAGGAATTTAAATTTGCTTTATTTACAGGTAAATATGCAAAATGGCTTGGTTTGGCTTGCTAAACTCTGTTAAGTTTGTCATTAGAATAACTTAGACCAAAAATTACTTTAAAAAGTTTAACGATGAGCTCAACTTCCCTATGATTTTAATGTTGATGATTAAAATGTGTTGATGATTAAAATGCAGTGTTCTCCAGATGACAAATATTGTGTTGATAGTAGTTATGCAGTAACTGTAAATGTCAGGCTGGCAGAGGCGAGGCAGTCAGGGTCAGCTTTTCATTCTGTTTGGTAAATCAGGGTAGAACCTTTTCCTGAGTCTCCTTTCTACTCCTACTCCCATATGGTTACATATTTGTACCAGTTTTGGTGCTTTTTTTTAAACAATAATATGTCTTGTAGAAATCAATAGTATTGACAAACAGTTGAGGAACATTCTTCAGGACTATTAAAATATCATTACTCCTGATTAGAAATACCAGTTTTTACCTTAATTGTGTATTGTTAAATGGTTTAGTAGAGGAAAGTCTTGTTTGTTTGTTTTGCTTATGTTTCCCACTTGGCTCACACTGGAGTGATTTTGTTTGTTTTTTTTTGAACTAACATTTGTCAGGACAATTCAGAACTAACATAAGCACTACTGAGGGGGAGGTTGAGAGGCTCTTCAGTATTCTGATGTATTTCTCTGTCTTCTCTAGAAAATTTTTGAGTGTTTGACAAAGAGTGATTAATTATTAGATCACAGTACTTGAGTTATTGGTAGTTTAAATGATGTGAATAAATACTTTTTTATCGGATTGCTTTACATTTGCTTTGTATTAAATATGAAATTTTTTTGGCTAAGTGATCTTTTTTCATTAGATTGTTTGGAAATAGTATTTATTACACTTTTGCAAAAATTAATTCATTTCATTGTAATTATTTAAGTGACTTAAAACTTCACCTTGTCAGTGTTTCTTTTCCAAACATAACTGTAGATGTTTCCATATTAGCTATAATTTATCAACAGCATTAACGAAAAAACTGTTGGCTTTGGTTTATGTTAAACAATGCACCCTCACTACTCTTTCAGGGTTAGAAAGTTGTTTATAGAAATTCCTGGTAAGCTTCGGCATTTCTGTGGGGAGGCAAATTATTCCTGAAGCTTCACTTGTCATCTGTCTAGATTAGAGCCATGATTCTTTTTGGAACACGGGTGGTTTCTGGTGCATGGAAGAGTGTTGTGCTCTTTTCTACACATAGATGGCAGCAAAGTGTTACAGACAGCGGAAGTCAACCTTGTTCTTATAATGAAAGATGAATGACAGTATAAACTGACTTCTATCAACGTAGCTGCCTGTGTCCTGTAGTTAAACATAAAATAAGAAAGAAAGCCACTATTGATAACACAAGAATATAGGAGAATGAAGAAGGCTATGAGAAGCTATAATACACTGAATTTCTGGACAAATCCCAGGTGGGAAGGCTTAATCTTTTAAGGTATGTCATCCACTCCTGTAAGATGATAGAAATCAGCTAAGATAATATGCATGTCAAAATAAAGAGACAGCTAAGGGCTGAGGGGCGGTAGGGAAAGAGGGAAGTAAAAGAGAAACCATACACAAGTTGCAGCGGCAAGTAATGGCCTGCTGCCTGAGGGTACTGAAGAGTTTGGCCTGCATGTCTCCTTCTTAGTTAAGCAAGTTACAAAGAGGAAATGTCAGTCCACGAATCAGACAAACATTCCATGGGAACATTTGCTCAAATGTCAGCATTTTAGAAAATAGAACTGCAGTCTGTTATGGTCTGGTCCCCACGCTGGATTTGCTATTAAACCCACAAGTACAAATATGTATTTCTTCAGAATGCGTTTGCAATTAAGAAGCCATTTTATATCTTAATTAGCATTCCTAAATAATGACATAATCACTATAAAAATGACAGTCATCGTTATAATTAATATTTAATATGTGTCTGTTTCTGAGGACCTTTCTGTGGCTTCCCACAAATTTCCAAGGTAATTTTCAAGTTGTAGAATTGAATTTGGTAAAATCACAGACATGAGGATCTAATGAAGTAAAATCGTATTTATTAGAAACCTGAGATATGGAGGCAAGTTATAAAAAAGCAATTTGTACCATGTCCTGAACTATCGAATCATGTCAGTATCTTACTAGTTATAAACATAATAAGGGCTCCTTAATACCTCTAATGTAATGGTAATGTTGTTCAAGAAAACATTTCCGTACTCTTTAGTTTTTTTCTGTGATCTACTCTTATGCGATTTAGTACCACAGACTAATCTCTGTGTCACAAAATTGATTCCAAAGGTGTGTATAACAACTTGCTCAAATGCAGTGTCTGGCAAGTCTCTCTTGTGACAGCAACTTATTTCTCACATAATTATTTTTTTAGTAAATTTGATATCTTAACAACCCTTCCCCTCATTTCTGGGTTCAAAAAATAACACTTAATATAATTTATTTCTCATACTTAATAAAGGCTTACTTGAGAGTATATTGCCATTCACTCTCTAGCTGCTTCAAGCAAACGAGGTTAGAAGGGAATGTGGTTTGCCAGAGTGTGCGGTGGTTTCCAGCCCCATTTGCTGTGCACTGTAATGGGCCTCAATGTTGTTTTAATGAAGCATAAAACATATTCCGGCTGCTGCTTGTTACTTATTAATGATTAAATGGTTACATTCTGTCATATCAGTAGAAAAAGAAGATCCTCTCATATATATATTCTCTCTTCTTTTTTTTAAAATCTGTTTTGTAAACTTTAATTTGTATCCACGGATAAGTCTGTGTTATTCTGATTTTTTCTTTAGTTGTGGGCTGTATAAATACAAGAACTAAAAATTTTGTATTAATCAAAATTTGAATTTGATTCTAAAGGTAATTTTTAAATAAATTTATGGGCTTTCAACTTAATTAAGTGGATTTTTATAAGATGAACTTTCACAGACATGCAGTTCTTGAAACTAAAGTCAAGGATGTTCAAATTAATTACAATTATATGTTAATTTCTTTATTAATTATTATCAAAATATCACATATATTTGTTTTAGATTTAGATATAAATTTGTTTTAGACTGACATCTGCTGTTTGAAACAACTTTTAACCAGAATATACTATGTTTTGCAGGTGACAGCATACTTTTTCTTTCATACTTTTTGTCCCTTTTTGGCAGTATTAGGTTTAGACTGTGTATTTCATAATGGAATAGTATCATGCAGATTATTTATGTGACCTTTTCACTGCTGCAGTTTTCATTAAAAGGGCAGTATTGCAACACCACTTCCTTCAACTGGTTTCAAAGAATCATGTCTAAAGTAGGCAAATCTAACAGAAGAACATTGTTTTAAAATTTTTTTAAACCAATATATCGATTTTTTAAATATAAGCATTGGCACATCAATTTTTCTTGATAAAGTGTTATAGATGTTTTATATGAATTATTAAATGTTGAATAATTAAAATTTTAAAAATTTGCTTATAACATTTTAAATGATTTTAGAAATGTACTTTATAAGTAATTTTTGATATACTTTTTAAACTAGAAAAGTAGACTTATGATTTTAGAAATGTACTTTATAAGTAATTTTGATATGCTTTTTAAACTAGAAAAATAGACTTAATATGAGTTATAGAGGTCTTTCAAAATTTATGGTATCTTATAACAAATTATAATTTGTGATGGCTTTACGTTTGTAAAATGACTAAATTCTATAAAATCTTAGATTTCTGCAAATAATATAACAACAACCTGTATAATATTTGCCTTGAGAATTTCTTTTTCCTGATTGTGTTAACTGTAATTGATTAAGTAGGATTTAAGTTGATCAAAAAAGAGTACACTCTTTTATTTGGAATTTATATGGTCAAAATATTTGTGTTTACATTTCTTAGTTTTTCATTCTTATTATGTCTAAATTGTGCTTTTTAAAAAAAATCTGATAAAATATTTTGAAGTACATAAATATTCAGAAAATTATTTAAATTGATAGGTGAGACTATAATCCCAAAGCATATTTTTTCATGTAACCATTGTTTTTTATGAAGTATTAATAATCAATGGAAAAATTAATATAAATGCCCTAAAGGCTGATTTTGGCCCCAAATTTGTCCTTTTAAAAATTCCTTTTCCTTTTTTTATGGGTTGCATCTTTATTTTTGGATTGAACACTTAAGTTTACAAATATATTGCCCATAGTTTATTCTTTTAGGGATGATTTCACATTGCTATGATGTGCTCTTGTCATTTTGTGGGAGATTCTTTTATATCTCTAGTATACTCTCTCTCCCTCTGTTTTTTTCTTTCCCAGTTTCTTCTTGAGGATTCTACTTATCAAGTTGGACATCTTTTATGATGATGAGTCTTGATGGTACAACTTTATTGGCATAGGATCCACAGACTAATCCATAAAACACAATTACAAAAGTCTCCAAGGTGTAAAATATTAACTTGTCATTTTTTGAGTTTTCTCTTTTGACAGGCTTCATTGATTTTTCTTTTTCTTGTTTTGTATGTTTTCTGCCATGCTAATTCTGGAAGAATTTATAGATGTGTCATATAAGAAAAGGTGTATTTAACTGACAACATAAATATTCTGGTTACACAGTTATCTGGTCGGAGATTTTAAATTGCAAACCAATAAAAATTCATTCTTTGTAATGTAGCATAAATTACACTTTGTATTTTCAGTAAAACGTTGTTAGTGAAATTTTTTGACATTGAACACTGTTACTTTTTTAAAAAGAAATCCCAATGTCAGTTCATATGCTCATGAAATTTTTGATAGAAACATAGCAGCTTAATTTTTATTTTCTTTTATAATGAGATAGTAGCTACAAAGAGTGACTCATCTTATTTCCTTACATTCATTGAAAATTTTCAGTGAAATCAATTTTCTGGATGAGATTTTCATTTCTTTGCATAGAACAACAAGTTCGGAGATGTAATGCTTGCCTTTACTTTTTAGGAGCATTTCATTTTCTTTACTGTAGTAATCTTAATTCCAGATGTTAGCACATGACATTTGTTAGTGTTCTAATCACATGTTTGTTTGAGTATTTTTTTAATAGCTCTGTGACCTGATGTTACATGTGGTATCTTGATTTCTCAGTAATATAGATTTGTTGCTGCCATTTAGTTTATATTTGCAGTCTTTCATCTGTATTAGGTAAAGACATAGGTTTGTTGCCATATATCATATCCCTTACTGAATTGTCTTGTAGTTTATTTAAATTGAGTTGTGACTTCAGACCTTTATGTATAGAGTTTCATAAATTATATAAAATAGTTTCTTTCATATACAGATATCTTAATGAAACATCACTACAATGATGAAAATATTGGTTGTTAGAACATTGAAGACATTAAGAAGACCCATAGTTAAACATGACTAATGTCTGCAAATTGTCTTAGATATTTATTATTAATCTGAAAGATAATTACATGGTTGACACATGAACTAGGATTTCATTATATTGACAATTGATATTATATATTTACCCCATTTTAATTATATAATTATTCTCTGATTTAAACCTCATTGACCATAACTGTGAGCAATATATTGAAATGTAAAACATTCTAAATACTGGTACAGGATATTTTTTCTTTATGAAGAGAAATAAAAGATATTTGACTTGTCAGAATGTTTTTAGTCATGTAAAGGCAAAACTTCTTAACAAGACATGTAACTTCCCTGGGCCTCAATTTTCCTCATCTGTGAAAGGGGTGTGAGACTTTGGGAAGTAGGAAAGAATTAGGTTATGTGCTCTCCAAAATGTCTTTCAGCCCTAAAATTGTATGAATATATGATTTATTTTTGCAGTGGTATTATACTTATCAATATGAATTTTATGCCTTCCTAATTTAAGTAGAAACGTTAATAAAAATTAAGGATGAAAAGTTGAGACAATCTTTTTTAAAAATGATAATTTGGGGGAAGAATCAATTGGCAGATTTTAGTATATAGTGGTTTTCTCAAGAAATATTTGACATCATTTAAAATGGGCTTATACCTTTTTAAAAAATTTAATACAGAATAGTGGAAACTCTGGGATGGAAAAAGCATTATAGTTCATTTTGTAGGAAAGTACTGACTTAACTTGAATGCTCTGTAAGTCGTTGATCACACTTTTACCAGTGTGTACGTGTGTATGCTATCTTGAGAAAATTAGTATGTGAATATTTTCTGTGAAAAAGAAATTTGAGTGAAAAGATAAGTTGGTTTTTTGAATAACACATGCTAATTTCTCTTACATATAATATATGGATTTCCACAAATTAATTATGAGGCATATAAATAAATTTAGGTGCCTTTGTTAATTTGTTTCTATATTTTGTTTTAGTAGTTATGCTTTATTTCTTGAAATTTCTAGACAATCGCAGTAGAATCTGTTGTGCCCCAGATTTGTTTATCAGGGAAAAACCAACCAACCTATTTTCATGCCCTGAATCTATTGAATATGCAGATTATGGAAACTAAGCTTCTAAATATTATAAGTAAATTTCATTAAAGTACAACTTTCCATAAATTTCTGTTTGATGAATTATTCCTTTTTGGGGGTAGGTGGAGGGATTTTGGTTGGAGGAGTTAAGTTTAAAGTATGTTTGGTTTTTAGGATAATATAGTTTGCCACTTATCAGTATTGAGAGCTCTACTAAATGTATGACAAATAGGAGTTTATAATGCAAAATGTAGTGGTTAAATATAGACAATGAATTTAGTAAAGAAAAAGTGAAAGTTTAAAAAATGTATCTGTAAAAGATAACATGATTTCAGTAGCACAGTCCAAATTCATCGTCTGGCAGGAAAAAATATAAAAGTTTTAATTTCCAAGGAGTTCATTTTTTATTAATTTTTATTTGAATAAGGAAGTGCTATTTATTTCTAGGGTTTATAAAATACAGAGAAAAATACTACGTATTAATAAAAGCAGGTCTTCTCCTCTTAGCTATTATTGTATTTAAATACTGTATTCCCAAGTGAAAGATTCCAACATTATAACTAGCATTGATTCAGTTATTTTTAATCATCCAGATTTCTTTTCCATTTAGGGGCATTTTATGCCTTTAAGATGGCAAACTTGTTTTTAGGTTGGTTTTTCAAGATTTTATCAATCTTATATTAACCCCAATTAGGGCATTCCTAAAATATTTACTCTGAGCTTTTTATTAGTTTCCTTATATGACTTGGGGAAATCTTAAAAGTTGTGTGCAGTGATTGTTATAAGTGTAACTCAAATAATCACGTAAAAATTAGATTTTTTTCCCCTACCTTTCTTCTGTGCCATTACCATAAGGATTTAAGAATTTGTTTCTAAATGTAGTTATAAATTACATACAAATTCTTAGTTTGGTCTTTGTCCTTTTGCTATTTACAATAAAAGCTTAAGATTTTTCAAGTGGATTACTTTCTTTGTGACTAAATTTCCATTATTTGAAGAGCGATTACAAACATAATTTCTTTGTAATTTTCTTAATATCCTAGCTTTTTTGGTTTTACTAATATAAGGGAATATTTTATCAGCTTTATACTGTGTTTTCTCATGCTTTTGGTAGCTTATTGAAGTTTTTTTTTGTGTTTTTTTTTTTGTGTGTGTGTGTGTGTGTATGTTTTTTAGCTATGGTACGAAATCTAGAAATATACCTGAAAATTGACTATAGATGATACGTAATAGAACCAGTTTATTTATTTGACATTTCTTCCGTTATCAATATCCTCAGCATCTAGACTGCTGACTTCCTTCTTCAAAGTGGAATTCTAGTCTAATGCCTTCATTTTACATCTTAGACAATGGAATCTCAGAGAAATGAAGCTCCTTGCCCTAGGTCAAACACAGCTAGCTTATGTGGGGCAGAACTGGGACTAGAGTTAAGGCTTTCTCACTCTTTATTCAGAGCTAAATCTTCTCTACCCATTGCCTCTCACTTGCTTTGTCAAAGTATGACATGGATGGATTGCTTGGAATTCTTTCAAAGCCTTTCCTGTGTAATAATGATGGCAAAGATTTCAAGCATTTGTCAGGGGCCACTAATACATGTTGTGACAGCAGTTTAAGGAGGAAAAAGGTGGATTTATTACTAATAAAACATTAAAACTCTTATATTTAAAGCCAAACATAATTTACATTCAGTTTTACCCCTCACTGCTCTACCTGTCTATTTTTGATTTAAACTGCCACCCTCTTTCTCGTCCCGGCAACATTCATCCTCCTCCTAGCCATCCCCCACACTGCCACCCCTTCATAGATAGGTGGGAAAGCTGGGGGTTGTTAAAGTGCTTTGACTAGAACCATCTGTTTTGCTCTCTCCCAAACACAGTAGACCAGGCATTATTCCAAGGGGGGGGTTTATGTGTATACTTATCCATAATAATACAATATAAAATATAACAAAATTTTCAGATTCTAAAAATGCAGTGATCTGTGAACAGCCTCTTTTGGACTTCTGAATATTCTTGCAATTCTTTTTTCCATTTATGAGCTGGAACTAGCGAACTTGTATGGTTTGTTTTTTCTTTTCCTTTTCAAATAGGATTTTTTTTCGTATTTTTGCACAGCATGATAGCATTAAGATGAAACTTGTTAAATATATCCATATTGTCTATCAGTACATACACATTATGTATCTGTCTTTAATAATTAGCTTTTTTAAAAAAGACAAAAAACTTCTTTGATTTTTAAATATAGGACATTTTAAAGTATGAAACTTGCAGTCACTGATTAAAAATGGTCTCCAAATGTGTATACACACACAAGTAGAATATAAAGTTGATTTTAACTTTTTGTGGCATGTGTTCATTATGACTTGATTGGGGTTTTCATGAGATAACTGTACTTTAGAACTGTTACCCATCTGCTTGAATTGGGAATCTCAAATAGGTTTTCACTCTTCCTGGGCTAGTGAGAATTATTTGTTCCCCTTGCTTTTGATTAGTCCTAGAATTATTGAACAATATGTGAACTTCACAGCTAGAAAACCTATTGAAATATTTTTTTAGAACTAACCATACATTGCTCTTAATGATTTTGAATTACACTTGACCTAGTAACAGCTGTTACCTAACTTGTCTTTTTCCATAAAATGGCAAACCATTGATGTAGTGGTTTCCACTACATCAGTTAAC
The DNA here is from genome assembly GCF_963455335.1 of Martes martes. NCBI lineage: Eukaryota > Metazoa > Chordata > Mammalia > Carnivora > Mustelidae > Martes > Martes martes. Next base: position 124,943,524 of record NC_137893.1, on the reverse strand, counting down.
ATTAAGATTTTTATTTCTGAAACAGACACTGTGAATGTTTCCCTTACTGAGTTGTGCTAAAACTGTGCTCGAGTTTACAAGTATGTTGTGTTTGCTTAAAACGTAAGCAAATTCTAGTAATGAAAGAAAAATGAGTTAAATATATATATTTTATTTGGAAATCATAAAATACACTTTATTTCTCTGTACAGATATTATGCTGCTTCAAGACAACCTGATGGGTAAAAGTCTTAATTTAGAAAACAGATTACAATTATCCTTTTTAACTATAAAATGAGTATTTACTTTGCAAAGTAATTTATTTCAGCCTTCTTTTTATTAAGCTATGGCACTTTACTAAATACTAAAATGTATCCTTTTAATCTGTAAGTTAGAGAGTAATTATATGATATCATGGCTATATCTCTGATTAATAATAGAGTCAAACCCTCTATATGGTTATTAGATATTCTGATGTTCTTTCTGTGAAATGCCTTTTCTTGTCCATTCAGTCCTTCTACCATTTTTATTGCTGATATACAGTAATTCCTACAAATCTTTTATCAGTTATGTATGTTGTAAATACATTCTTCCAGTTTGTCACTTACATGCTAACTTTGTCTGTGATTCCTTCACTGAACATAAATCTTAAATGTTTTTGAGCTCAAATGCGGGAAATTTTCAGCATCTTTAGAAGTCGTCATCTACTACATTAAGTATAATGTTGAAAGGATTCATACACCAGATTGAGTTAGACCAAATGACCTCCAAATTTCCTTCCAACTCTATAATTCTAAAATTCATTTATATTACAGATGGATTAAAAATAAAAGGTTGTGTGGTATAAAATATACACCAAATTTGCAAGAAACACATTGTATTTCATTGAATCTAAGACACTACTGATTTTAAATGTATCATTATTTTATGTACCATTAGGAAAAGATAAGCTTTTCTAGTTAAACTATGACACAATTCTTTCTTACCACTTAAAATTTTTTTATTTTCCTCTCACTGCAAAGCTCATTCAGATCTATTGAGACAGATTTGTATCATATTTTACTCTTGTGCATGTATCAAAAATAAAATATAGGTAAAATAGTTACTTTGCAAAAAAAAACGGAATTGTAGACATTGCTCCTCTGACAAATGTCTGCTTGAATTAGTACCAAATTTTTGCCCCACTGTACGTATTTTAGTTCCTTTCTATGTATAATAACTTCTTGTTTTAATGCTGAATTATAGTGTAATTAAAGGTAAGGTACATAATCCCTGCAGTGCTCACTGTTTAACTGAGGTAATGACAGCATGAACAGTGATGACTAGCTGTGCACAGATTTAGGCACTGACAGCGACGGCATGATAAGTACCTGGCTGACCACAATTGTCCCATACCCTGGATTGTAAGGTGCAGCTTGGCTGTAGAGATATTAATGTGAAAAATGTCCTCTGTAGAATGTATGACATTCTCTGCTATCTTTTAAAGCTAGGTGCAGGTGATTAGTGCTTTGAGGGAGTGTGTCATCTGTTTCACGGTTTCTAAATTACTGGAGCAAATCACCATTTGTCTTATTTTTAATGAGAAAATTCCATGTGGGATTCTCTTTTATTTTCAGTGTTGGTATAGTTGTGATGCTGGTACCATACCTTCATTGGCTTAACAAATCATGGAATCTAGCAGTTGGAGGAGATTTTACATGTAGTCTATTGTCTTTTATACAGTGCAGATATCTTTTCTGTATCTTCCTTGACTATGTGTGACCTCATTTATACTTCTGTCTGAACACTCCCATTCATAGAGCTGGCTGCCTTCACCAGCAACCCGCTCTATGTTTGGACTGCTTTCTTTCAGAACAGTCTCTATATTAAATCCAAACATGCTTTTTGCTGACTCTCCATGCCATTGATTCTAGTTCTTTGTGACCCCAAACTATACCAAAGTGTCTATCCCTCTTTTTATAAACTTTCACTTAAAATTTTGGATGTAGCTTTAAATCTGCCCTTTTTCTCTTAGTGCTTGGTCCCTTATAGAATGTAGGTTTAGGGACGCCTGGGTGGTTCAGTGGGTTAAAGCCTCTGCCTTCGGCTCAGGTCATGATCTCAGGGTCCTGGGATTGAGCCCTGCATCCGGCTCTCTGCTCAGCAGGGAGCCTGCTTCCTCCTCTCTCTCTGCCTGCTTCTTTGCCTACTTGTGATCCCTCTGTCTCTGTCAAATAAATTAAAAAAAAAAAAAAAAAAAGAGAGAGAGAGAGAGAGAATGTGGGTTTAGTAAAGTGTATGGCACTCCGGGGCTACCATCTTCTCTTTTTGTACAGTCTACAATCATATTTGCTTTATTGGCCATCATATTATGCTGTTGAGCCACAAATTAAAATGCCCAAGTTTTTTTCAGATATTTGGCCCATCCAGTCATGTTTTCTTCTGCCTTATTTTTATCCTTTAATATTTGGACCTATTGGAGAACTTCGGATTTTTCTTTATTCAACTCCTGTCTTGTGGATCTAAGTTAAATTTGTCCAGTCTGTGGTGACTGACCAAATTAAAAGCCATATTCTGTTTTACAGTGTCTACTGTAGTTGTGATGATTTCTAGCAATCATTCTCTAGTGTGCTCAGCATGTCCTCTAAGCATGCGTCCATCTCACTGTCGTGTATGTTGAACAGATGGGGGCAGAGAGCCCTTGCTACATCCCACTGAATTCTCCCTGTGTAGATGTATGTTGACATTGGTCTTCAGCTGCCTTTGGGAATGTTCATTTAGCCAGTTGAAAGTCACCTTCTTTTCTCAAGACAAAGGCCTGTTTTTCATTATCCTGTCTACTTGAGTATTATGAAGAACTTCATCGAGGCTTGAATATTGTTGGGAATTATCACAGGATTGTTTCCTGAGAAATCTGTCTTCCACCTTAACTACTGTTTTTCCATTATACAGGTCTTTTAAATTTTTTTGAAGGAAAAATTCTTTTTAAGTTACAAAAGTAACCACAAACATTAGTACAAATTTGGAAAACAGAAAAAGTTACCTAAAATCGTGACACCAGAACCTACATTTTGCTGTTTGTGGGTTTTTTTTTTCCTGTTTTTATTCTTCATTCAGTTATGTGGAATCATAATATGCATTCAATTTCACATTTCTTTAATTTAAAAAAAATTTTTTTTGATTAATTTGCTTTTTTTTTTTTTTTTTTTTAGTACTCTGTACACCCAGTGGAGGCCCAAACCCACGACCCTGACATCAACAGCATGATCTTCTGACTAAGCCAGCCAGGCACCCTGCATCTTTTTTAGAATTAAAACTTTATAAGATGATTCTTTTTGTTTTTCATAATAAGTATTCAATGACTGCATAAACTTACAGGAGTCTTTGAATTTGAAGAATCATGCAGAATGGTTTTTTAAACTTTATATTGGGCATTATATTTAAAATCTTTTCTTGTGCATTTTTATTATTTGGATCCTATCACTGACTGTCTATAGCAGGTACTGTTATGTTCATTAACTACTAGTTCTACTTGTGGGATTAAGCTGAATCTGTGCTGACTATCTGAAATGCCTTGGATATTACTTTTTAAGACAAATCCATGTTTTTATTTTTTCATTATTTTTTGACTTATTTTACAAAAATAGAATATATAATGCAAAGAAAAACCATTTTTTGGTCTGTTTATTTTTTCCCAGTATTTCCTTGTCTTCTTTAAATATTAAAGAATGTTTTGTGGTCTTTGTAGACCCATTTTTCTTTTAAAATAGAGATTTAATATGCCCATTAGGAATAGCATAGACTAAATATGTTTGAACTTAAATTTCAGTCCATTTGGTTACATCTGGAAAGATTGGTCACTTTGGAGATGGTGGTGAGACTGTAGGTTTCCTGCTTTGCCTTACTTTTATAGTTTTGGCATGTATCAGTGAGTAAGTTTAATATGTAGCCTAGATATAGGATAAGAAATAAGAAATAATAACGCAAATAATACAGTTTTGTATAATTGATATTGTCTTAATACACATATCTCTCCATATTTCCTGACAACCTTTCACTGTCTTTCCTTAGCCATCAAACATTCTGCATTATTTAACATATCATTTATATTGCTGTTAAATTAAAAATTATATTTTTCAGGAATGTCTAAAAAGCCAACTTCTACTTCAGAGTTCTGGGTGAGCTTTTGTTTTTACTGTCAAGAGGAATGCAGTTGGTTTTGAGTCTCTCCCTTTCATTGTTAAGGGTATGTTTACAGTAGTTTTTTTCTTCTGTGCTCACTAATAGGGGTATCGGTGATAGCACATCATCTGTATTTCCTGGTTAGAGACCTAAACATGATGTTTCCTATAACTATAGACTCTCAGTGTCTTAAAAAGTTATCTAGCCTTACTCTGTATTTGGTATTTGACTATTATCTATATTTCAGAACATATCTATTACCTACAATATGATGGCTAAAACTATACCAGGTACTATATAGGTGCCAGGAAAATAACGTGCCTGGCACTGCATAGTATCAGGAAAATAAAAATAAATATAGTAGGCCTTATCTTCTATTATCACACTTCAGTATAGGCAGATATTTCAATAGAAGAACACAAAAAGTGCTGCATGATCTTGGATGAGGGAATGATTAATTCTAAGGATGGAAGGGGTTTGGTGGAAAGGGTGATGTCAGGGAAAATTGCAGAACAGGGGCCACATTTGAGCTAGAGTGCTTGAAGTTTTATTTTGCTAGATAGTCAAAGAAGGGAGCTGGTTTAGAGAGAACAGAACAAATTGAAGCTTGATTATGTGGAGGGGATACTCAGTAAGATTAACAAGTACTGTTAACCCCTCAACATCACAGAGGTTGGGGTACTGACCTCACATGTGGCCAAAAATAGACAAATAACTTTTGACGCCCCAAATGTTAACTACTAATAAACTACCGTTGACTGGAAGCCTAACCAATAACATAAACAGTTGATTAACACATGTTTGTATGTCATATGTATTATATATTGTATTCTTACAATAAAGTAAGCTAGAGAGAAGAAAATGTTAAAAAGGATATCATAAGGAAGAAGTAATACATTTACAGTACTGCACTATATTGAAAAAATTTCATGTGTAAGTGGACACAAGCAGTTCAAACCTATGTTGTTCAAGGGTCTTCTGTATAATCGGAGAGGGTAGTTTAACTACTTGACTGCTGCTACTTGTTGTGGCAATCCATTTCATCCTCAGACAGTTCTATCTGAAAACTTTTCTTGTAGCCTGTTTTAGATCCATTGTTTTTAGTTTTTTCCTTAGGAATTCATGCAAAACAAATCCAGTTATTTTGTTACATTTCTACTCTTAATTTGGAAAGGGTTGTTCCATGTAGATACCCTTCCCCCACCACAAAGGCCCTAACCTCTTTTCGTGGACATAATACTATTTCCTGTAGTTTTTCTTCTTAGGTGGATCCAAGTTCCCATAACTGTCCTTTTTCTTGTCTGCTTAATACATCCCATTTATCCTTATTTTTCTGAATATATCATAATGCTCAGAATTAAAAACTTTATACCAGACTGCAACTTGGCTGGTGTTGAAAGAAATAAGACTATCACTTTCTTTGTTCTAGTGACTAAAATTCTATTTTTCAGACCAAGATTGGGAAAGCCTGTTTTAGACTGGCCCATTGTCCAGTCATATTAAATGTACTTAAATTGTACATAAAATTTTAAATTGTACATAAAATTTTAAATTGTACATTAAATTTTGGCTCATTATCACTTGACATTTATAGACATCTTGATAGTAACAAACAAACAAAAGAAAAACAAAAACCGAGTAGAATTTGAATACTTACAGTGTAAAATGTACTAACTTCAGTTTCCCTGAAAACGTTTTAATGTGTTTTGATCAGTTGAACTTGTTAAATGTATGAGGCTATGTGTTATACAGCTAATGGTATTTTGGATCTCCTTTTGATATGTGTTGGTTTCACATCCATCCAAACATCTGGTGAGGATATTTCAGACCACATTGGGTTTTCTATCAGGATACTTTAAAAGTAAGCAATTCCAGCTAAACATTATGAAGTTTTCTATACTATAAACCAAGAAGCAATTTAGTTGGCAACTCCAAAGTGGAATGTAGAATGAAAATGAAATGAGATAAATTCCCCCCAGAGGCAGTCCATGCCATACACCCTAAAGGGATGAATGCTGATATTGTACATAAAGTATGCTTTATAAAAGGTTGGAATTTCCAAATATTTATCATGGCAGTGTTTTATACTTAAATCACATAATGGATATAGTGTCATTTTCCTTTTAGTTCTATTAGGCTGATAGTTTGAACTAATAAGTGATGAGACCTTGAAACTTCAGCTAAATCCTTCTTTGATGCTCTAAAGCATATATTCCACTTTGGTTGTGGAGGAGTTGTTCAAATTATTTTATGCCATTATAAACATAGTAAGAGTTCAAATATTTTAAAATATTTGTTTTAATTTGAACTAGTATCAGCATAAATCAAAGTACCATTCCAAAACCTTTTTGTTTTTATACCTCTGTAATTAAGATTAAGAAACAAGGTTTTTCAGTTTTGTTGTTCTAGCTTGTGATTGAAATCCTAGAAAGTGAAGTAAAACAGGCCATTTTATAAACTTTTGAATTTTAAAAATCTATTCCTGTTTATTCAGGTTGAATGTAGCTTTGAAAATTCAAGAGATTTGTTGATATTTGGGATGTACATCATTAGGAATATTTTCTATGTATTTGTTGGGTTTTGGCCTATTAAAATAATTGAGTTTTTAGTGGTAAATAACTTTGTTTATAACTGTCAAATGAATGTGTTAATCTCAGTTTTGCAAATACTATTCTTTTCTGAGTGTAGGAATTTCTTATACTTGTTTCTTTCTCATTGCCAGCAGATTTTGGATTAGATATTTCTTTAGTTTACTACAGTATTTTTTGTGTATGGAGATTTGAATTCATTATTTTCTTCAATATCCAGGGATATTGTAGGCTAGATTATTTGGGTCAAATCTTCAATTTGAAATAACTGAAAAATACATGCTAATAAATGTCTTAAATCTGCTCAAAGTAATTGAAGAACAAACAAGATAGTAAGCAATTTTCAAGCTAATACTCATGGGGAAGTAGGGTGGGTAAGTCACACATTCAGGCTATTTTAATCCTGAGAGCATTTGCCCATTTGGCAAATGGGAACTTAGTTTTTACAGTCTTATGTGTGATGAGAAAGATATAGAAACCAAAGGACCACATCTTTATGGTTTACCATAAATTAAATATAAACCGTGTCTTTACAACTAGGGGACTGTACAGGAAAATTGGTGCTGAGAAGAGCAGAGGGGGAGATTGCTGAGAACCTGAAATCACATCACCTGGCTGGTGCAGAAAACTTTAGGAGTTCGTAAACTTGTAGAATCCTTAGGTTCCTGACAGAAGCTAACAGAATTCCTTTCTGGAGGAAGTTACCACAGATAAGACTCACAAATAATTTTACAAAGGTAATGAGTAGCACATAGTAAAAAATAACTAGGCACTCAAGGAAAAAAGTAGTTTCTAATGAAATCGTTCTTTTCATATGTTCTCATTTTTCTTTTGCATCATGTATTGCTTCACTTTTTCTTTCTCCTCTTTTCTCTCTTTCTTGCTCTCAACTTTCCCTTCTTTAGTTACGAAGCAGCTTAGAATATTTTCACTAAAAATTATCCTCTGCTTGGTGGACTCTCAAAGCACTAGCTTTTCATTTCTGATGCTATTGCTCTGATTGAATCCTTCCTCACCATCTTACAAATAGGCCATCATTAGAACCTTCTAGTTGACTTTAATTTCTTTTCTTTCCAAATTCAATAGTAGCTCATTTTCTGGCCAGTGAAGCCCCATTTTCACAATCCTTCAGTAGTTTCTCTGAAAATTCCATTTGATTTCCCTGTGATAATAAAGGTGGGGCAGAGGTGTTGGGAAGTGGGAAATGGTTGAAAGCCATTTACTCATGATTCATTCCCATACTAGATTGCTATATCACAAACTAAGCTATAAGCTCTTTGAAGAATGAGAGCTCTTTTATTTTGTTTTAGTATTCTCACTGGCTCTTCATATCGAGATTTATACATCATGGTTGTCCAATAAATTATCTCTGAGTGAATTAATGACTGGGAATGCAGGTAAGTTTGCTGAAAGAAATTTTGATTGTCTAGGCAGGTTAAGGTTGATAGAAGGAACACTGCTTTCACTGGTGCCTTATGGTTTGTAGAACATTTTCCCATGTATTATCTATCTCTTTTTATCTTTATGATAACCTTATGATACAGGCAAAGCAGATTCCTATTATTGCCATTTTACAGGAAAGTTAACTTCTAGCCAGCCTTCCCTTTTACAAGTGGGTCACTTAGATTAGTCCAGAAGCATTAATGAAACACTTAGCATATCCCTCACACTCTGTTCTTGACTGCATGTTTTGTTGTTGTTTTTCAGATCTCAGCTGCATTTTCTTTCTGATCCCTGCTATCATTAATTTAGCCTTGTAGCCTTGACAAAACACTTGACCTTTTTCTTCCTAGCATTCTTTCCTAGTGTTATCATTTGTAAAATTAATACTCCATATCAGAGTGTTTTATTATAACTTTCTCATTTTGACCTTCTTTTTAATCGTCTTCTTTTCTCCACTCCAGTGTATAAGTAGATTATATTTCTTGGCACAAAAGTAGAGTAGATAGACCCTCAACTAATTGTTAAATCCATAACTCCTTTTTCAGCCATTGTGGGTTAGGAAGAACAGAGAGCTTACTTGTGTAAACAAAATATGCCAACAGAGTATATTTAATAATGCCAGTAAGAATCTTAGGACACAGAACCTGGTTAATATAGATGATCCACCTTGATTATAGAGGCTTAACCCAACCTAAATTTTGACAAAAATAAAAACTGCTTTGATGTTGATAATATTTAAGAATAAAGAGTCAAATTGTATTAGGTCTTAGGATCATTAAAAGTTCAAGATAGAGAACTTATTTTCAGTTCCATATGAGAGGCAGTGGCACTCAGGGAACACTGTAAAGTCACACATGGTTAAGAGTTAATGTATATAGTTCATTATAGTTCTAGTTACAGTTAGCATGACATTTGAGTTCCTATGGTTTCTAGGAATTGAGGATCTATATATATATATATATATCTCAATATATATATTATATATTATATATATATATCTCAATATATATATTATATATTATATATTATATATTATATATTATATATTATATATATATAATCTGTGCTTAAATTTGAAAAGTGAAGATGAAATGGCCCCAAATCAAATTCACTCTCTTCTGTGGGAGATTTCCTTAGTGAGAAGATTTCTGCTAAGTACGTTTGGTGAGAATTCATGAATACCAAAGGATTATTTATTTTACAAATGTTGATCTAACCTCTCCTAGAGGTAATTACTACTACTGGTAACTTGTTACAGTTGCAAGGCCAAGTCCTTCAACTTGAAATCAATCTACATTTATCTATCATTAATATCTATGATAAAAAGAAGGAAAAATTACCTACATCTTTCATACACAAAAGAAATAATTTTTATTTCTTTAAGTAAAGTTATAAGGGCTGGCTACTGGTTTATTAAATGTGCTTTTATTCAAGATTCAAGATTGAACCATAGAATGCTCTTTCTTTGCCATTCTCACCTGTTCTGTCAGAACTTTCGAGGATGCCCCAAATGAAATCATTCTGGTTGGTGGCATCAGTATGTATGTATGAAGAACAATACCAAACATGTGCTTGCAGTGGGAATGGAAAAGCCTTTATGAGGCTGAGGCACTCAGATCCTCATAAATTACATCTGTGGTAATAATTCTTTAGTATTTTAGCTCAACATTTCAACAAGTTTTTTATGTTAGTATTTTATTTGGAGCAATATTGTGATTTTCCAAGTGATTTCTCTTATGGAAACTCTTGAGTACATGAAGGACACAGACAAATATTTCAGAGCTTTTTTTATTGCTCCAGACAGCAGCAAACACATGGCAACAATAATGTACTAAAAGGAAAACTATTATAGTTAGTCTGAACATTTTTTGTCAAAGCCCTTCTTTCATAATCTTGACCATAAAGGGCCTGGAAATGCACACCACCACCTCTTCATTGTGTTATTCTCTGCCAGCACACAGCCCAGAAGGGAAATAAAACACATTTAACTGATGTGCACCAGCAGAATGAAGTCTATCAACAACTTTCTTTAAAATGTCCATTATATGAATTGAAAAGTATGTAAATGCTGGGAAGCAGCCCTCATCACTACTGAAAAGAAGTTTCAAAGTCCCTGAGGTAGCTACAGAACAGCAGCTTTGGAGAGGAGCGACATTACTCTGGTTACTCTTGATTGGTTTTTCTCTTGTGACGTAAATGGAGGGAACTACCTTGCCTGTGTGCCTTGAAAGATCTGGCTCTTAATAAAGGATCTCTTTAGTGTGATGGGAACCCAACATATGTGAGGCATGATTTTCTATTGTGTGGGACCAGAAGCTTCTTTGAATTGTATCTTAGAATGAAAGAAGTGTTGCTTCTAGGAGAGGGGTGAAAATAGGGAAGGGAATTCAGGGAGGGTTTTTATAGTTTCTGCCAGGAGGCAGGAAGGTCAGTGTTCAGACAGAAAGCATTTTTGCCTCAAGATGCACAATTGCTGGGTAACTAGGCCTACAAAGATAGTGTTAGACCCTTCGTCAGTAGAATGTTCTTCTGGGTGTCAACTCTGGAAGAAAAGAAAGCATGTCTTTGGGACAACATCAGTTTTCACCTGGGTAGATCAACCAAAACCTGTTAAGTAGGAGAGATCCTGGATTAGAATACAGGTCTGCTTGACTGCAAAAATGTCTAAATATCATGGTAGACTTTTTCCTCTTCTTTTGAGATTGGCATGTGAAAAAGTAAGAGAAGTTAGGAGTAAGAACATAGACTGCTAAAAATGTAGATGCATAGACAAAGGATGATGCTAATTATTGATGAGATCATAACATCATTCTTTTATTTACTTAGAAAACGAGCTTGATTGATTTGCTAGGTTCAGAAACTATAGATGAAAGGAAAAAAAGTGAGAGAAAAATGAAAATAGTATGACCCATGTTATGGATAGCTGGGGAGATGTAGAAGGAAAAGAGAAAAAGATGGAGATATGGGAGTGAGTCTGGGTTATCTTAAAGATTTTTAAGGCAAGGAAAATAATTTTTGCATCTTTCAAGGAAGAAAAAATACTTTCAGAAATTTTAGGATCTCATGGTGTTGGTTAAACATTGTTGTTGAAGAGGCAAACTTTTCTAAATGTGTATGTGTTAGCTCCGGATATTTTCCTAGGCTTTATTTGCTTTGCCTTATAAAAACTGGCATAGCCTTGAAAAATGATCAGGTTGCTAGATTTTGGGCTGACTGCTGACTCTGGTTATGGTTTTATATGACTAATTGCAATGCTGGTTCTTTTACTTCAGTAGTGTTAGAAGGTTTTCTGATGAAGGGAATGACCCTCTCTGGTTTGCTCACAGTATATGTAAACCAACCCTCTTAGTCCTGGAAAGTTGAATTCAAGAATTTTATTTGGATTATTTTATTATAGTTACTTGCTATAAAATGAAGGGTAATTGACTAATCTAGGATCTGGTAGCAATTTTAGAGATTGGAAAATTGGATCTCCATCTTCCACTTGAACAAATAAGCAACTTCTCAAATGTACATCCAACCAGTTTATTCAAATGGTGTATTCAAAGGTCTGCCTCTTGTTCACTGGTTTATTATGGTCTACAGGACTTAGAAAACCTTTCTCCTCCCTCAAAACTCCCAAACCCAGAAATACAGACACCTCTACATTATAGGTAGAAGTACTTGGAAATACATAAGTGTATGTAAAAAGTATCTATGAGAATGAAGGAGAAGTTTAAAGTTATATGATGAAGTATAAAACTTTATCATCTGACTTGACACTGGTCAGGAAAAGTGAGTTACCTGCATGTATGTCCTTGAGACATAATTTTGACTGACTAACTTCTGATTCATTATATCTTGAATACTGTTTATTTTAGTGTTAGTGCTTCTTTCTATGCAAGTTGAAATAATTTCTGTTAATGTGGCACATTGGAATACATACCCCTCAAGTAACTGGAATGTTTTGATAAAAATAGACCTCTACTTGAGTATATCTGTCAGGAATCACTAAGCAAATGATAAATATACCATAATTTAAAAATTACTTGATGATGGACTTGTCCAACAAACAGTAGTTATATTTAAGAATACTCAAATGACCAAAGACTTATGAGAAATCTGAGATCTTATTGTAAAATCAAGGCAAAACTAGCATTTAGAGGGTATAGACCTGACCTTCAACTCCTAATCTGAAGGTGTTGAGGCCAGTATTTCAAAGCTGGTAAAATTAACCTAAGTGTGAAGAGATAAATGGTTAATACTCTAAAGTGACATTTCAGTTTGAATATATATGATTGGATTGTTATTTCCTAAATAGTTGTTTTGGATTTTGTTTTTCTGTCCGTTTCATTTAATTTTATAGTGCGTTAGAATAACTCAGAGTGTTTCTCTGGTTTTGTTTGTTTTCTTAGAGCTGTCAGAGAGACTTGAAGAGTTACAGATTGTCTAACAATGCCAGCTAGGCTTTTGGGGCAGTTAATTTGGATGTTGTGGGAGATACTTTGTTGTCTTGGGTGATCTGGGCTCAGTCTAGACTTAGGCTACAATGGAAAAGTAAAGGAGGTCTAACTAAGGAAGATACTGTCATTTGTTAAGTTCCTGACATTGGGTTGAAGACTTTGTATATTAAATAGATCTAATCTTGTACTGATTATAAACCATAGTGTCTGGTTTCTAACCTCGGTTTTATGTTATCCTTAGAGTCCAGATTTGCCAAGTGATTTGCCGAAATTGTTTATGCTCAATTACCTGAAAAATTTGTGAATACCTGCATTTTACGTTTAAGACAAGTTCTGAAACTTAATGGGACTTAAAAGAAATACAGAAAATGGGATCTTTTTTTAAAAAGACATAAAGGGGCGCCTGGGTGGCTCGGTGGATTAAAGCCTCTGCCTTTGGCTCGGGTCATGATTCCAGGGTTCTGGGATCGAGCCCCACATCGGGCTCTCTGCTCGGCAGGGAGCCTGCTTCTCCCTCTCTCTCTGCCTGCCTCTCTGCCTACTTGTGATCTCTGTCAAATAAATAAATAAAATATTTAAAAAAAAATAAAAAAGACACAAAGGTCTTTAGACATTAGGTTTGAGTACTTGCTAGTAACAAGTTGTATAATTGTGGGTAAGTCTTTTAATATTTTAGGGCTCAATTTTATGATTTGTCAAATAAGGATATTGGGTTAGATGATTGTTTTCAAAAATTTTTTTTACTGCAACCTACAGAAATGTGAAATGTTTTATAAAGAAATGTTTTTATAAAGAAATGTTTTATAAAGCATTCTAGTACATGTGTGTGTATTAAAAACAAAAGTGTTACATATGCAATAAATATATCCTCCCAGTAGCAGAATTTTTTTATGCCATTCATTAAATTGATTTCATGACCCACAATCATCACTTTCAATTTGGAAGAACACTGGATTATATGCTCTCAGCCCTTTCAATTTTAGGATTCAAAATTGAATTTTAGGAATCAGTTTTATGATTTCCTGACCAAAAATGAAAGTTGAGTTTTGGCATTGACAGACTCTTCCTCCTCATACTGTGGAGGGGATGTGGTGGGGAGAAATGTGTCCTGTGTTTGTGTGAGCAGAACTGGCAGATAGAAGGAGCTCTGTGGGACTGCTATGGTACCTGTCATGCCAGGTGGCCAGACACAGTCTGGGCCAGCGGCAGCGAGTTCTGCATTCTGTCCTCTTGTGCTGGTTGTGCCTTATTATCATCAGAGGCCCTCAGCACTCAGGAATCAAGATTAGAACAGCAGATGGAGTAAACAGAAGTAGAGGTGTGGAACATTTACATTTGTGCTACCTTACTTTCCCTGATTGTGAAAAGAAACTATCTGAAGTCCATCGGGAAAAGTGGCAAGTGAATGAATCCTGTGGTTAATGCGGTTCAAGCAGTGGGTTTTTGGAAAGTGTGTGTATTTTTGATGCTGGAGTCTGTGTGTCTGCCTTTGTGTACGTAAAGTAGGCAACACATGTATCCTGTGTCTTTTGATCTTCTCTCTTCATTTTAAATGTTATTACATTCTTAATATTATTACTATATAACTTTTTTTCATAGGTGTCATGAACAATAGAAATCGTTTTCAGTCATGTTAGAACAATGAGGTAGTTTCCCATTGTGGCTAAATCTGAAATTTGTAGCAGTGTTGAGATGGAGCTGGGTATTGGTTCAGTGGTTATGCCATATTCTTCTCACTTGTTCTGTTCCTGGGAGTCAGATACTTTTCAAGTAGGTAGTATGTTTAAGAGTACACCTTCCTAGATATGTGGATACCATTTTGCTCTGGGGAGGGAGAGAGGAGATTTCGGGAACAAGCACATTGATTCTGGACTTCCAAAGTTCTCATGAGAACAAATGGAAATGGGAGGGTGGTCACTACCCTACCCTGAACTGTTCATGATACATATCCTCCAAAAAAGAGAAGAGGGCTCCAATTCCAACTTGTACTCTTAAGAGTCCTGTAAGATTGAGTGGGTACATCATGGAAGTGTGGAGGTAGTAGCCTGTGCCCTTTGAGACTGTGGTTAGTCTTATTAATGAAACACTAACATTTTTTTGCCCTTGAGGACTGCCAAGGGCAGAGGAGTGAGCTGCAGAAATGATTGATAAATCCAAATGATTGGGGGTTAGGAAGGTGGTACTGAAGAATACGGATAGACAAAAAGGAGGTGGTTTAGAGGAATCTAAAGGAGGAAGTGTTGATGCTCTTTGTGGAGTCCTTGCTTTATAAGGTTGTCTGGGCTTTCAGGTGAAGGGGGCAGGGCCATTCTATTGAGCAGGAGAGAGGGCACCTTTAGCAGCCCACTGGAACTAAGCCCTCATCAGTATGCAAACTTTGTATGTAGCCAGAGGAAGCCTTTATGTAATTTCTAGGCCATATTTCTCAAAGTTTTTTCTTTTTCTTCTCCCACTCTTCTTCCTCCTCCTTTCCTTGACAAGGGGTAAATTTTACCATGATCTTCTTTTCTTCCTTCGGAATTAAAAAAAAAAAAAAAAAAGGAAGTGTGGGTTTCTCATTGAGAATCTGACATCTACCATTTACTAATATACTTTTAAACAAAACTTTAGTGAAAATATTGAAGGTTTTTTTGTTTAGCTTTGTGATACTTCCTCATATAATAACCCATTAAGGATATTATCTCAGTTTTATAGAAAGTTGAGGATCCTGTTAATTAGTCAGTTGAGCCATACGAAACTGCCACTTTGTCACCCCCAAATAGTTAAAAAATCAGTAGTATTGGATTGTTCAACCTAATAACTTATGAAAGATCAGATATCCAGGAAGCATTCTAATTCAGCTCTCATGACCTCAAAGCCCATCTTCATTTTTCTCTGCTATTCTTTACCACTTTTTATTTGGATTTTAGCGTATTTAAAAAAAAATCACCAAATAAGTAGTGTAAAAAGCAGGAGATGATGTTCCATCATGATGCAGGAGACTGCGAGCACATTCTAAGTTTGCACCAGAAAATGGAAAAGTGAAGATCAAAAGGAACATGTTATCTGCTATTGTTTTGTGTAAATGACTATTAAGGATTTTGGAGGGAAGGCTAATTTTAGGATTCCCACCATAATTATTTCTGAGTTCATTTATTTACTGAAGTGAGCTTATTTGTAGGCTTGAAATCTGCAGCAGAATACTGTTTCTTCAATACTAAATATATTATTTTCCCATATATCTGCTGAGTGACTTCTTCACATTCTAGAGTTTGGTGCTCTGTCCTCCCAGGATGCCATGATGATGAAGAGTAACTAGATATGTTTAGAAAAGATGCCTCCCCCCAAGCCCAGAGCTATTCCCAAGATGCTCTTGTGCATTTAACACAGAAGTGGCATATGTAGAAGTTAACATGAGTTGTGGCAGGTGGGAGCTGTATTAATTTTCCCTGTGCACTGACTGTCTAATCTAAACATTCCAATGTTGAAAACAAAACCGATAGTTGATATTTCTAGGGAAGGGTCATTGAGCCTCAGATGGATAAAAAGAATATATGCAAAAAGAAAACAGTATGTTAATGCAGAATATCTGAACCCGAGATAGAGAAAGGTCACACACTCATCTAATTTAAGGGGATAGAAATTCACAGATGTGTTTGTGATTTTACCAGCTATAGAGATTTCAAATATTGAAATGGCATTTGGAACAGGAAGATAGGGTTCAGATTAGAGCACAGTGAATAACAAAGTGAAAATGTTGTTATTCTAGCAGCTTACAGATACTTCATTGTATTTGCCTCTGCTAAATCCTGATGAAATGATCTTGAAAGAGTGATGCCTGTTGTTCTTGGCTTTTATTGATTTTGTTCCATGCAGTGTGAAGGATCTGCTGCTTGTCCTAAAATAATGAAATTGAGAGAAGATTGATTTTGGATGACTTCCAGTATCTTTCCTTAAACTTCAGTTTGCAGAAATTGGTCACTCAGAAACAAAACCATAACTCCCACAATTGACTCCCCACTGCTATGAAACCAAAATTTACAGCTCACGTGCTTAATAGCTTTGAGAGAATTGGAAATTCCAGCCTATTTTGGAACAATAACACTTCCATGTTTGATCATTTCTATTAAAAAAAAAATAAGTTTAGACCATTAGACATTCCCAGACTTTCTGGATATCTTACTTTTCTTCAGATGTGTTGTGGAGAACAACTGCTGGGACTTTGGGGAGTTATGGTGTTGAGGTTTAGAGACATAGGAAGTTTTTTCCTCCTTTTAGATTTTAAACATTTTAGGGGCTCTAAATTGTGCTTTTTAAATAAGTTAATACCAACTTTGCCTTCTGACATGCCTTTTCTATCATGTAAAGGAAAAGTTAAACCTACAGAATACACACTCACCCCTTCCTCCCACCAAGACCCCCCACCCCCAGCCCTGCACTGCACAAACCCTCCCTTGCCTGACATGAACCCTCTGATTCATGACTCACGTGTTGATTTCTTCATTAATACAGAGTTGTTCTACAAATTGACAGAAGGCTTTACTGTCATTTTTACCCATTTTTTTTTTCCTTTGGGCCTTCCTGGCAGTGTTTGCATTTAAAGATGAAGAAAATAAGGCCTAGATCTGTGGTTTGAACTGCCCAAGATCACATTAAAAAGTAAGAAATACAGGCATAGAGGGGCTCCTGGGTGGCCCAGTCAGTTAAACGTCTGCCTCCAGCTTAGGTCATGATCCCAGGGTTTTGGGATTGAGTCCCATGTTGGGCTCTCAATAGAGAATATGCTTCTGCCTCTCCCTCTGCTGTTCCCCCCTGCTCATCTTCTCTCTCTCTGCCAAATAAATAAAATCTTAAAAAATGAAAACATCAACAACAAAAACACTAAAAAAAAAAAAAAAGACAGGCATAGACAGCTTAATTGGATTATCTTGGGATTAATATTCAGTCTTTACCATATCACTTGCTGTTTTACTATCTTAGAAATTTCAAATATGGCAATGTAGATGGCTGAATGGGAATTTGAGGTTTGTGGGTTTAGAATTTTCGCTCCTTTATATATTTTTTAAAAGATTTTATTTATTTATTAGAGAGCATGGCAGGGTTCGGTAGAGGCAGACAAGCAGAAGGGAAAGGCAGAGGGGGAAGGAGAAGCAGATTCCCCACTGAGCAGGGAGCTAGATGTGGGGGGAAGGGAGGGTGGTTTGATCCCAGGAGTCTGAGATCATGACCTGAGCTGAAGGTAGACCCTTAACCAACTGAGCCACCCAGGTGCCCCGCCTTGTTTACTTTTAAAGTAAACTATCCTGTGTGTCATTGTTTTCCACAGCTTTTTAAGTCTTCAGTTTAGTTGTTAAGGAATATGGAATATTTATTCTTTGTTAGAGATCCAGCCTCTGGCACATCTTTAGTCTCCTGTATTTACTTTGTTTTTTTTTGTTTGTTTGTTTTTTTTTTTTGCTTTTTTTTTTGTTTTTTTTTTTTACTCATTCAACATTTATTGAGCTTCTATTATGTATGAGGCAGCTGTGTGGGATACATAAATATACAATATTGTTTTTGTCCTCAAGAAATTCATTATCAGGACAGATGAATTCAGGGAAAGGAATCACAGAGTGCATCACTCAGACTTGACTCTCCTTGTACTTATGCTAAAGGAATAAAAGGGGCTCTTAAGATTTCTTAGTAAAGTTCAACTCATCAGCCTAAGAAAGATATGTAGGGAAAGGAAACACAGCTCATATGCGCTGTGCACTGCATCTCAGAAATTTCCAATTTGGCTATTATAGGAAGCTGAGTGGGGATTTAGGATTTGAGGTTTATAATTTTGATTTGACCCAGTTACATCTGAGATGTGCGGTTGTTGGGGTACCCCTGCTGAAAAATCAGATTCTTAAGTAGCTCTATATATGTGGACAATGAAAAAAGAAGGCATTGGGAAAAGATGGAGAGTGACCTTTGCCTTTGCTCTCTGGGAATCTGTTATTTTGGGGCCAAAGGAGTCATTTCTGAAACAAGAGCATGGCTTCTGTGGCTAGGAAAGAGTGTGAGGAAGCATTATGTAAGACTAACTACAGTGTATGTGGTAGTGGGAGATGAATACCAAGAGAGCTCATTAAGAAGTTACCAAATGGTGTTCCATGAGGCACTGTTTCTGTGATGCCTACTCTGATAAGAAACCTTTAGACGTGTCTCTGTTCTGAAATTAGACAAGTTAGTGGAAGGAGCAGAGAAGAACTGAGACGGGTAGGAGGAGATACAGGTAATTGTGGGGTCTTAGAAAGCCAGGTCCAGGGAGTCCTGAAGATCCATGAGGTCAAGAAAATTAGGACTAAATAAAGTGCTCAGATTAGACAACCATTGGTGTGCTTAGTGCATTTTGAGATAATCTAACTTTTGCATATATTTTTTTCTTCCTTTTAATTTATTGTAAAAGATCTGTAGTATTAAAAATGTTTATAAACATATATTAAACTCTATTGTTGATTAGTATATTTTATTAGCTTTCCAGCCTCAGCACTGTGTCTTCCTCCATCAAATTGCTATATCTTAAATAAAGGGTATTATTGTATCATAAATTGGCTTTTCAGAATGTTTTGGCAGTGGTATTTCAATATAATTTGCTTCCTTTGTAACCTTTTGTGTTTTATTTGGTATCTTTAAAAACATTATGCTGAGAAAGTGTCCATAGGTAGCCTAGATTGTCAAAGAGGTCCATGGCACAAAAACAGTGCAGAACACTGCCCTGAAAACTGTGCATCTTGTACTTCTGATTCACTAACACAGTGGCTTCGTGTAGTTGCTAAATAGGTATCTGATCAACAGCTAAGGAATGGTGTATGAATAAACACGGAGAACCTTCCTCTTCAACAAGGAAGGTATAATGCAATTAAGTTTCAACTCTCTTAGTTACAGTCTTATCCCAGTAATGACTAGACAGTTTGAACTGGGGTCCGCCTGAATCTCCCTAGCTCTAGGTTCTTTTTAGCTTTGACGGACAGTGTAGGGTAGGGGTAGGAGCATGGCTGTCAAGCCAGACTGGCAGACTCAAAGCCTAACTCTGTTATTGTCCAGATCAATGTACTTGGACAAGATATTTGGACTTAAATTTTCTGTAAAATATGAAGGTAATAGAAAAGAATATAAAAATTGTTGACATATTATGATTATGGTATATGCTTATGCAAAAGTAACTAGAAGTCAATAAGATGCTTAGAGTGGTAAGAATCAGTATTAATACTTTGTTTTCTCTATAAAATCTCTTAGTTCTATAGCAGATATAGAAGACTGCTTCTTGTTGAATTGTTGGCAATAGAGTTAAAACCATAACTTGCATGGATTGACTTGCTAAAATCTAAGTTTATTTTGAAGTGTGAGATGGTAACCTGGGAACAATTGTTCACTGCTTGTTAAAATAAGAATATACTTCATAAGATTTTTTTTCTTCAGAGATTATGTAATTGAAAAGGACACATTAAAAAGACCTTACATATAATCTCATTCACCTAGTTCAAGGTATATTTTAATATATCAGGGCCTCTATAGAAGTCTTGCTTTGAGTACCTGTAACCCTTTATTCATACCATGATTATAGCAATTAAAATGTTGTATTTCAATTGTTTATAAATAATTTATTTAAAAGATAGAATATGAGCTTCTTGTTACAGGTAAATTGAGGAGATAAAGTTTTATCCTCAAAGATTCCTTCAGTGCCTGTTATATGCCAGGTATTTGTTAGCTTTTGAGTGAATTATTTTTGTATGATAGAATATTTCCAGTTACATGCTTTCTGCTTTGCATGCAGCCTTTGATATTATTAGGTATTTTTTATTTGGGGGGAATTTTTTTTACATGTGTTAAACTTACTCATAGTCTTAATTCTGGAGTAACGCAGAATAAATTTTCTCCTTTTAACATAAATCTTTCTTCCTCCTATATATAAACATACCCCTTCTTTCATCTGTTTCGGACCGTGTTCCAGAATCTCCTCACCCAGCAGCCTTCTCTTGCTTCTTGTCCTGCTCATATACTTGTGCTTAGGCAGGATAGGTTGTAAGGACGCAGCAATGCCATTGCCTTCCCTAATCCAGCAAATATTCCTCTGCTTGTGTGGCCTGACATCTTTTTAGCTTTTGAAATTTTTTTTTTTTTTTAGCTTTTGAAATTTTTATACCACCCTGAAAAGATCGAAGTTTTCTGGTCTTTAACACATTAACTGCTTAACTGCTATCAAATCATGACTTTCTTTTCCTAGTTGTGGAAATTTGTATAATTATGAATGTCAGAAGTTATATTTTCACTTTTTTTTTTTTAATCCAAAAGCCACTGAAAATTGTTTGCTTGATTGATTGATTTCCCTGCCTACTCTGAAACCTGAAGAGGTAAAACAATATCACAACTACCTTCTCCTCGAGAGCCTAGATATTCATGTATTTATAATTTTATTTTGATTTGTTTTGGTTTTTTGTCATCTATTTTTCATAAGATTTGCAATATAGGGGAAGCAAAACTTTCCCTCAACCCCATTAGTGTCTCTGGCTGGGCCTGAGGATCAAATTGACATAAGACAGATTAACAAAAGAAGCATACAGATTTTTACATGGAAGCAGGAGCCCCCATAGAAAATGAAGACCCAAAGAAGTGGTTAGGCGTAAATGTTTCTATATGAGGTTGAATGGAGAGAGGTATTGTGGAAAAAGAACTAAAATATATGGGGAGACTCAAGGAAGATAAGAGTGATTTTAACAAGCTCTGTTTGTACAGATGTTCATTGGCCTCCACTCTACATCTCTGGTGATAAGACTGTTCCTTTCCTCCTGGTATAGGGAGGGCATCTTTTATATGGGAGTTTTCCTCCTGCTTTCAGGAAGGAAAGGGGAGGTCAGAGTAGTCTTATATCTGCTGTTTTTCAAGTGTCTGTAGCTGAAAGTAATCCTTATGCCAAGACAGCATATTTTGGGGTGGTATATTCTACTATCCTTCAGTATCAAACTAATTAAATATCATAAAAACTTAATAGAAAATCATTTATAGACAAATTGTATATATTATACTTTCTCATTTGGTTTTGCTGCTTCTGTGCTGTAAGCAGAATTTCAGGGAAGAAAGTTTCAGGGCAATCAGGCATAGCATGTCAGAACTTGGGGACTGGAGCTAGATGGCCTGGGCTCTGATCCTACCTTTTCCATCTTCTCGTTTTTAATGACCTTGGACAAATCATTTAATCTTTCTGTACCCCTGTTTTCTTATCTCTAACATGGAGATAATAATTGTATTTAGTTCATAGGGTTATTGTGAAGTTTATAGAAATATTAGTGCTTAGAATGACTTCTCACCACCCTCTACCCCTGCAAATATTCCACTCTATAAATGGAATATTGTGGATTTCCTAAAGAGTTACTTGATGTGAAACCAGCCTAGCTGTTGTGAAAGCTGGTGAGGCCAGACTACTTTCTTCCCACACCAGCTTTACTGACCAATCTAGTACCCCTCAGCTCAGTATCAGAACTTATGGTCAAGAAGTGTGAATGCGTGCAGCAGGGTGGAGGAACCTGACCAACTTGGCCAGAATCCTGTATCAAGAGGGGGAGGGGAAAATAAAGCTAGAAGAAATTGTCCGTGGCAAAGAGAGGGCAGGGTGGGAGGAGAGGTACCTTGGGACCATAGGAAAGGGAGAAAAACAGACATTCCCCAACATATGTACAAAGTTCTCTGTCAGTCAGCCCCGGGGAGGAAAATAATGGGAAAGAATGCAGCAAAGAGCTAATCAGTTTGAGGTGTGTAAGTGTGATTGGTCAAAAGATATTTTTCTTTTTCTCTCTCCGTCCCTCTCTGCTTTACCCTCTCCTCCTCTGCCTCAGGTTGCTTTTAAACCTTCTTTTGGTCTTTGTATTTCTTCTATTCATTTTCAAAGTACTTTGACTAAATTTTTACAAACTGAAAACTAAAGTAACTACATTTATATAGTTGTGATTATTAACTAAAAACAATTTGATTTTTTTAGAATGTAGAAAACTAAAGTCATTCCCTAAGATTGAATTACCTTTCAGGATCAGCTTGGTGCATGAAAACGTAATTTATGACAAGGTCTACTTTTCAGGTGATGGAAAGTATGAGATCTGCTTTTTGTGTTTTGAAAACCATTTCATTAGGTACCATTTGTTGATGTTTTAAATTTGTGAGGT
Organism: Martes martes; assembly: GCF_963455335.1. Taxonomy (NCBI): domain Eukaryota; kingdom Metazoa; phylum Chordata; class Mammalia; order Carnivora; family Mustelidae; genus Martes; species Martes martes. The sequence goes on along the minus strand of NC_137893.1, from coordinate 124,920,751 downwards.
ATCTTTTCCACATGGACTGTAATTAATTATTCATTCTTGATATCTTTATTTATAGGTCACCTATTTATATAACTCAGTTTGTCTATCACCTGGGCATGTAGCTGTACTAGTAACATCTGTTAACTCATGACTATTTTTGACCAGTAATGTTAGGGGCATTAACGAGTTTTATTTATTGCTCTTCTTTTTAAACTGCTCAGAGTACTTCTAACCTTCAAACAGCTTTTCCCGACTTGTTCTTTCAGCACATTTGACATGCAACAAAAGTGACTTTTGTCTTATTATGGAAGGTTGCCAAATTGTTTGACATGACGACAGGTGGGATATTATTTAGGGCTGCTGAAACATTGGGTTCCACGGGTGCTTTGTTCCTTCTGGATTGTGTTTTGACTTGCATGTTTCTGACAGCCATTGTAGCATCAACCTCCTTTACTGAATTTGGAACATGCCTGCAAGTGCCAGCCTTATAAAGGTTTTAGCTAGACTGTTAGCATTTTCTTAAATGTTTTATACATTAGTATTTATTGTAGTTTGATTTTATTAATAGTACTATAATTATACATAACATTTTTATTTTGTTTGTTTTTACATAGTTTCCTATTATAGGAAACATAAGCATTGTTTATGGTTGTGAATATTTATGCTTTCTGATTTCTTGGTCTTTTAAATTTTATGTATGAAATGTCTTGACGTGTTTATTTGCAAATTGAAAAAATACACAAAATTTCTATGACTTTAGATAAATGGATTCCTTAAAAATTAAAGATCTTCCTTTTACTTATTGGATATCTTTAATATCAGAATTATCAAAATCTATTATTAGAGCAGGAAGTGATATAAGAGTTTAGGTGATCCCAACCCTAAGGTATATTAAAATACTCTTCCTTCTTTCTAATCAGAAAGATATATATTTTCAGTCCCTTTAAATTCCAGTCCCCATGTGTTATGCATGGGGGAGATAGCAGTGAATTAGATAGACTAAATCTTTATCCTCCTGAAATTTTGGTCCTGAGCTTTTGTGTAATAACTTGCATCCATGGCTCATTGGGGCAAATGCTATCCCTAGGATCTGACCACAAACAAATTCTAAAGCAAACCTGCAGTAATAATACGATTTATTCAGAGCTATAGACTTTGTATATTACATCTCTAGTCCTTGCAAGTGAGAAGGAGCTATTAGTATTTTCATATTATAGGTAAGTGAACTCACTGAAGTAAACCTCATAGGTAAGGCTCAGAAAAATTGATTGGCTAATTGGCTTCACATTACAGTGTTGGTACTTTTAAAACTATGTAAAAAAAAAAGAATGGTAAAAAAAACAAAAAACAACAAAACAAACTAAACTAAAATAATCTGTTTGTTGCCAGTTGATCCCTTCTATTATGTCTCATTATCTTGCATCATAGATTTTAGACTAATGCTGCTAACTTGTTTTTAAGATGAAATCAATGCATTACAATTTAAAACTTGGTGATTTAGGTTATTAGCAAAGAAAATTGTTATTTTTGTAATTTGATTTTTGATTTTTAGTTTTGGGTTTTGGTTTTCAGATGATTAACCTTATTTAACATTTTTATTAGCCACACAGCTTTAAATGTACATACAGCTTTATGTAAATGCACTAAAACAAGAACATATTTCTTCTTGTTTTAGTGCAGACTGATAATATGGTTATCACATACTGTGTTACATATCACATATCACAGTTCTTCTTGGGGTCTTTGTGAACATCCATGAATCCCAATGATCCTAAGCATAAGGAATCCTTCTTCCTAATTTTTGCCCAAAACAACAAATGTTCTAGGCTAGCAATGCAAGACAACACACGGAGTGTTTGCCATTTTATTTTTGAATTGGACCTACCTGTATCGTCCTGTGACATTTTCTAATATATAGATTATATTTACCGAAGGCAGACAATGACCCAGAAGGATTTCTGTTGTATATGATCATTTGGTTCTCTCAGACTGCTCCGCATGCTCCTGCTCCTTTCAGTGTGTGAGGCAGGTACTTCTGCAGGGCTCTGGTGATACTTCTTTAGCGCCCTGTGCTTAAGGTGACTGTGTTTGTGAAACTGCCTCAGGGCCAGCTGCAGGGAGTGCTGATAGCAGAATGCTTTCTCTGGTTTCTTGTGCTGATCTAGGCATAATTGTGGTCAAGAAAATATTGAGTGAATGATTAACATTGAGTTCTCAATTTTATTCAGCTGCCAAATTCTTAGCACTAGGAAATAGCCCAAGCCCACCACCTTGCACTGGCTTAGAGTTCCAGGTGTTAAAAGTCAAAATTCATAGCTACAAAAACATGGAAATCTTTTAATGTAGTATGAAGATAAAGAATGACTAATGATAGAGCATTTAAATCAACACATATTTCTTCCCCTATCCTCTTGTCTCCTGTTGTTGAATTTGGAGCTGTGGTGAATATCTGTAATAAACATTGCAACAGGGGTAGTTTTAATAATGTGGGTTGGTAACTACCTAAGATCTGTGATATGTAATACTGATCAGTAAATAACATCATTTTTATTCTCCAGAGTAACAACATAAGTAGAAGATAGATTTTGGGAAACTGCCAATCCACAGAAAAATGTTTTCCTCAATTTTCAAAATGCCATGATCATTTCTTATTTGATAACTTCTAGACTCAAAGAGTTGTGAGGTTCAGGATGGTAGCTAGTAAGGTGAGTAGATGTGGAAAGCAGTGAACAGGCAAGGTGATTGATTGGTTCTAGCAAGTTTCTACAGGACCTGGCTCTATCCTCATTTCCTACCATTCCTATCAATCCCTTAGCACCAGCTACACTGACCTTGGTGGTGCTAGACAGACATGCCAGTCAAGCTTCTTTTGCTGTTCCTTCGGCTGTCAAATGCCTTCAGGACTTGTTCCTTCTCTTGGGGCTTCCTTAGATGTCATTGTAAGGCGTTCCCTTTCCCTGATTACAATATACAGTCTGTCCACACCTTGATCCCTTTGGTTTTTTTCTTCACAGCACATATCGCTTAAAACATACTGTATATATTTGACATATTTATTTTGTTTATTGTCCTTCCCTCACTAAAGTGTAAGAGCCAGGAAGACAGATTTTGTTTCTGTATCACCTTCTAGAATGGATTATACTAGAATGGAGCCTATAGTGGTGGTGGCTCATTATGGGTGCTCAATCAATATATTCTGTAAAATAATTTTTTAAAAGATTTTATTTATCCATGAGAGAGAGAGCACAAGAGAGTGCATGCACGTGTGGCAGGGAGCAGAGGGAGAGTGAGAGAGAATCTCAAGCAGACTCCACACTGAGTGGAACCTGATCCATGACCCAAGATCACAACCCAAGCCAAAACCAAGAGTCAGATGCTTACCCCACTGAGACACCCTTCAGTTGATACATTTTGAATGAATATATGAAGATTTTTTTATATATTCACAGAACTTAGAAACTGGCTTCATTTTATTTTGCTGTTAATTTCTTACCAGTATTTAAAGAATCTGAAAAATAAGATAAAAATGGTTAAGATGTGCTTTCTGTTGGATATTTAAGGGAAAAAAATTATCATTGTGAAAGCCTCCCTATGTTAGGGAGAGTGAACATAGTAGTACAGTTGTGATGAACAGTTAAGGAAGAGAGAGACAGAGAGTTTTGGGGTCTGGATGGTGGGATGCCAAGTGACACACTTGCTTGGAGGGCTAGTTGTGTGATCTCAATTTTTCATCTGTAAAATGAGGGTGTTCAATGTTTACAGCAGCAATGTCCACAATAACCAAACTATGGAAAGAGTCTAGATTCCCACCAACAGATGAATGGATAAAGAAGATGTGGTGTGTGTACACACCATGAACTATTACTCAGCCATCAAAAAAAAAAAAATGAAATCTTGCAATTTGCAAGGATGTGGATGAAACTAGGGGGTTTCATGCTAAGTGAAATCAGTCAGAGAAAGATAATTGTATGATTTCACTCATGCATGGAATTTAAGAAACAAAACAGGATCATAGGGGAAGGGAGGGAAAAATAAGACAAAATTGAAAGGGAGACAAACCATAAGAGACTCTTAGCTCTAGGAAACAAACTGAGAGTTGCTGGAGGTGAGGTCAGTAGGATGGGGTAACTAGGTGCTGGGTGTTAAGGAGGGCACCTGAAATGATGAGCACGGGGGGTTATATGCAACTGATTAATCACTAAACTATACCTCTGATAGAAACTGATATACACTGTATGTTAATTGAATCTAAATAAAAAAATAAAAGAGGGTGTTTATTACTAAAATCACTGCTGTGGTTTATTGACTAGAGAGAACAGTTTAGAAAATTAGGAGCATAATCTAGTGAAAAAATGAGGGAGTTTTACGTGTATTTATGAGATACATTATTTTCTTTTATTTTTAAAACATGGTTGTATTATTCATTGTCATTTCAACTATAAAGCTTATTTTATAAATTTTTAAAAAATCAAGAGCCAGCCTCTAATATCAATGCTGAAAATGGAGGTATTCTATCTTCATTAAAAAAAAAGATCATATTTTTCTACTCTACAGAATTTTCATATCAATACCTCTGAGCTTTGTTCTATCAGAATTATATATCTGAGGTTGATAAAAAAATATTTGAGGATGAAATTCAGTGTTTTTTTTTAGGATTTGAATAGTGGTGCATTTTAAGTATTCATAAATAAATGAGTAATTTTCTGGAACATTACTTAAGGGAATAATGAACTCTATAAATAAAATTATGAAATATTTAATATTTATTATTTTAATAATCTGATTTTCAGTCTGCCTTAAAGGAATATGATAATTGTAATAAATAACGTGTTCTCAAATGTAGCTCTCTATTCTCATAAAGACACTCTGGACATGAGAACTTGTTTAATGGACATCAGCAGTTTGGGATGAAATTAAGAACTCTTAAAACAACTTTAAGATATGTGTCTACCTCTGTTCTCATAGACAAAATGAATGAAGGGCTGGAAGATCTAGATATACTTCCAGGTGTACATTTGATTTATACAACAGAGTTATAAAAACAAGATTGTTTTGTTTTCAGTCTGTTGATCTCTACATGGACTTACAAACTTAGGCTTTGGTGCTTCACTCAATATACCTCTCCCTCCTCCAGGTTCTTTTACAGTGTTACTGAATGTGGTGGTTGGAGATAATTTTTAATATCTTCGGTGATGTGCAACTTACTACCTTTTGAGATATTGCTTGTACTTAAGATAGTTCTATTTGAAAGCTCTTCCTTGCTCATAATATATCTGCTTGCCTTTAATGTTTACCTGAGGAATAAGAAAAAAAATAAATCTCTTTTCTACTTGACTTTTTCCCAGATACAATAATCATTATTGTTGTCTATCATTATTCCAGGTTAATTATTCCTGGCCTTTTTTTTTGACAGTTTATCTCACTCATGATCCTGGTCACTCTCCATGAGACCTGCTCTAGTAGGAGCAGGTCGGGCTTTTGGTGTGGCACCCTGACTTAATCCATAAACCAGACACAACTTGCCAGCCTGGAGAGGGTGGAGTGGCTGTTCTCCCTCATTTTGGAAACTGCTTCTATCTATATATAGCTATGATGACATCCGTTTCTTTGGGTAGTCAGTGTCATACTGTTGAGCTTCAATTAATTAAAATCTGTTTTGTTTTCTTCTTCCTGGTTGTATTCTAGTAAATCTATACCATCATCAGACTCTCTTCGTAAGGCTTTTTGTTTCTGTTTTTGGTTTGACATTTTAGTCTCTTAATACTCATTTTCCTTAAATGTGCTAGATATAGACCCTGGTACCAGTGCTTTGATTTTTTTTTTTTTAGGGATATTATTTCCCCTAGCTAATTAACCTCTTTTTCCAGCTTTTGTCACTGACATACTTGATCTGAGGGCTTAATATAAAGATCGACCAGGACAAGGCTGAAGATAATGCCAGTTCTGGGGTACTGAGGTATACCCCAGCATACCTCTAGCCCTGTTTTGCCTAATATGGTAGCTTTGATGACTATTTACATTTAAATTCTAATGAATATTAAATGAAATTAGAAATTTGGTTCCCAACATTCACTTGCCACATATGGCTGTTGGACAGCAATGATCCAGAACATTTTTATCATAGAAAGTTCTCCTGGATGGTGTTTCTCTACTCTGTTATTGATCCATTAATTAACACCATGAAACAAAAATAATTATATTTATGAATTATTTTTCATGAATTATGAATAATTTCATGAATTATGTTTCCATATTTTCCCATCCTGATGCCTTAAATTTTACTATAGTAGGTTAATAGCACATTTTATTTGAGGGCATCCGGTAGATTTCTTAATGAGAGTTAGTACAATTTGTGTTTTGAAGGGTGAATGATTTTGGGAGTAGGTATTAGTGGAATTGTTAATTTCTTGGGGAAATTGGATAATACAGATAGACATGGATAGTTAAAAATTCTTGGAGATTAAGATTTGTGGAGGCATGATCACATTATGTTAAAATATATAAAAAATAAATATATCTCTGTGTGTATACAGTTGACCCTTAAACAATGCAGGGCTTAGGGGTGCTAATATCACCCTCACTTGCACACCTGAAAATCTACATATAACTTTCGGCTACCCAGAACTTAACTAGTCATAGTGTGCTGTTGACTAGAAGCCTTACTGAGATCATAAACAGTTGATTAACACATATTTTGAATGTCATATATATGTTAGAGAAAAGAAAATATTATTAAAATCATAAGAGAAAATACATTTACAATACTGTCCTGTATTTATCGAAAAAAGTCTGTGTGTAAGTGGATCTGTGCAGTTCAAACCCATGTTCTTCTACTGCATATATCAAGCACTGACCTAAAGTATGAAGTATGAACTGGAGGAAAATAATGTTCACTCATTTGGTCAGCAATTGTTGAGTTCCTACTTTGTCCTGGCACTGACCTATACAGAGAAAATACCATCATGTGGTCTCTCCCCTCTAGCGACTCAGAGATTAGTGTGGGAGACACAAGCAGAAGCAGGTCACTGTAATTTGCTATGTGCAATGTTGAGCTAGGCATAATGTCTTTAGAAAGCAAGGCCGCTGGTCTGGGAATGCATTACCTAGTGGATAAGTTTAGCGTTTGTCACTTGAGGTGGAAGCTTGACAAAGACACTGATGTTTCCTTCAAAAGCACTTTGTTTCATTTTCTCAGTCATGCTAGGCACTGCTGCATTTCCATCATCTCAACACATGGTAAATGTTCTAGGTAATGCTGCCTTTATGCAGAAAGAGATTGCTATGCTCAGCGGGTCCAAAAGCACATGGAATATATTTTTAGTTTTGAAAATACAGTGAGGTTAAATTAAGATCATATTAACATCAGAATACTTTTGGTTGGTATACAGTTAATGTTTTATTACCTGGGTGTAGATCGCTGGTGTTAAGACTAATGGAGAATGTATTGATGGAAAAATTAAATAATCAAAAATAAGGTGGGCTCGTCCTTAAGCTGGCCGTACAGCAGAGTCACTTTTGGAGCAAAAGAAGTGCATATCCCTCTATTCCAATCCTGGAGATTCTGACTCAAGTCAGTCTGGGGTTATTTCTTGGCATCTGTGGTTTTTTAAGGATCTGAAGTGATTCACATGGGCAGCCAGCCAGGGTTGAAAACCACTGCTCTTGTGTGGAATTTTGTAATAGTAGATGCCACATTGTGTCTTTTGTGACATAGACTAGCCCTTTCTATTTTTCCACAATCATAAACTGACATTCCGCCTGTGCAAATTTGAACCCTTTTGTATTGTTGAACATTTAAAGTTAATAAAATGACAGAACCCAAGGAAAACAGGAGTATTAATATACAGTGGCTAATAGCACCCTGAAGCCAGGGTGCCAGTCTGAATTTTGCCTCACCCTTTCCCAAATGACTTAATTCTGTGGGCTTTAGTTTCTTCATCTGAAAAATGGGGCTAATAATATTTATCTGCTAGAACTTTGTAAGGTTTAAACAAATTAATATATGTGCTTTATTTCCTTGAGTCTAAGATGTACGTATTATCCTCTCTGAAATCAGGAGACATACAAGAAATATAATGTTTTAGTTTACTTGGAAACATTACTTCTTTCTGTGCACTACGTAAAATAAGAGTGTATTTTACAACTGATCATGGCTTAGATACATTTATTTTATGAAATGCAGATGATTAGATGAGTTAATTTTTGTTTTAATAAATTACAATATCTTGGTCTCTCTATACTTTATAATTCTTTTTACTTAATTGTGATGATTATATATTTCAAACAATTATTGGGCATTTTTTATGTGTCAGGGGTGGTGCTAATAACCATTTGATCTGCATAACAGAGTAATAAGTGTTTTTTAGAAGATAATTTTGCAGCAGGTAGAAAGTTACAAAACTAAGACTCAAACACATGTTTTACTCCAAAGCCCAGCCTATTAACTTAACCACTGTGCTATATTGACTCCTTCATACTTAACCTACAGATCTGTGTGTAATATTCAGAGCTGGTTCGTTCTTTTTAGGTAACAGGGCAAGAAACATATGAACTAAGGGAAA